>NC_133617.1:92155056-92310056 GCF_048593235.1 Sminthopsis crassicaudata
TCTGCTAAATTGAGGCTGGGGTCAAGAAGATTTGAATTCCACAGACTTTCTGGCTATATGACCCTGGGAAAGTCATTTAACTTAATCTTCCTCATTTCCTCAATTGTTGAATGGGCATGATTATAGCACTCTACCCCTGAAGGCTGTGGTTCCAGGAATCCAGGAATTACAAATTCCAAGAATTTGTAAAGCACTTAGTACATTGTCTGATATGTCATAGGTGTCTCATAATTGCTTGTTTTTTTCTCCTTTCCTTTCACCTTCTTTTCTCCCTTCCCCACCTTATTCTTTCCTATCTTCATCCTTTCATTCATTCTTTTTTTCTTCCTTCTTCCAGTTAAACTGGAACACTTACTTCTTGTTAAACAAGCTTACAATTTCTAATTCTCTATCTTTGCCCACCCTCTTCTCTAATTATGTTATAGCTTCCCTTCTGTCTTACCTATCTTTTCAAGATTTAATTCAAATGTTTCTACCACCCTGAAAGCCTCCACACCTTCCCTAATTGGATATATCTTTCTTCATCTGATCCCATAGCACTTTCTACAATAATTATACTTAATCCTGTTCTTGCTTCAAAATCCAATACATCACAAAAAGAAATCTCAGAGGAAACTCTTTACATCACCCCTTTTCTTTTCCTGTTAAAGAAAATAAAGAAGTTAAATGATTTTCCCAAGTTCACATAGGGAGAGTCAGAAGTGGAATTTCAACCAAGGATCTTTAATTTTATGTGTAACATTCTTTCTAACATACCATGTCTTAAATTAATCAAAGTCGAAGGCAATGGCCCTGACATGTTCATCATTGACTCTCCCTCTGGAGCACTGTATAAGGTGGGTGCTGAAAAAAAGTTTGGCAAAAATAAAAGGAGGATGTACAAAAGGATGTTATTAGAAATCACCATTCATGGTGGAAATCAATATCATTACTTTATCAGTCAAGGACTAAATGACAGGATGGCAACACAGATGATGGAAAAAAAATTGGTTTTTAGAAATCAAAATCCATTTTAGTATCCTAACAATAGCTGCCATTATACAGAACTTTTACATTTTTCAAAGTCTTAAAACATTGACTCATTTTAATCTCCCAACAACTTTGAGGAATAGATATTATCATCGTCCTTATTTATAGAGGGGACACAGGGAGAAATAGAAATTAAATGGCTTACCCAGGTCACATAGCTGAAGTGGTTTGAAGTAAGATTCCACCTGAGGAAGTTGTGAATGAGTACAAATAATACCTAAATTATTAGTGTGGATGACAGAAAAAAAAATAGTGGTATACTTAACATGATATAAAAGTTTATAAAGGTCAGGTTTGGGGAAAACAATAATGAATTCAATTTTGGACATGTTGAGTTTAAAATGTTAATAAGATATTTGTGCTGAGATGTCCAATAGGGAATCAGAATTGAGAGGAGGAACATGAGGGCTACATAAGTAGGTATGATAATCATCAACATAAAGCTGATAAACGAATCCATGGGAGTTAATAAGATCACCAACTAAAATACTCTAGAACGAGATGCAAAATAGTCATAGCACAGATTCCATTAATAGGCATGATCTGGATGAGTATCCATTCAAAAAGAATGAGAAGGAGTAGTCAGGTAGGTAGGAGATCCAGGAGAGAGTAATGTCAGAAAAACCTAGAGAGAACCAAATATTATTGAGAAGAGGTGATTGATAATGTCAAAAGAAGCCAAGATAAATGAAAGGAGCAGACATTCTAATCACAACATAGTTTAGGTACAATAGCAACAATTAAGGAACATTTGTCAAATTAAATGACATTTAGAAAACAAAATAAAAAGTGATTTATAAAAATATTATATGAATACAAGTAGATCAGTGTCATTTTCTTCCAGAGGAAATGAATAATTGTGAAACTGAAAATTTAAAGAGACTCTTCTTTATTGCTACCATATTTTCTAATCTGTTTTCAGTTGACCTAAAACACATAGTCTCTTTGGCTAATTCATTTTCTCCCAGGCATTAGAAATCCTTTATAGCCTTTAATGCACTTTTCAAAATCTTCCTTGATCCTCCCAATTAGTAAGGGCTTTTCTCCCTTGTATTTTACTCAGCTTGTTCTTTGTACCAGTTTGATGCATTTTCAGGATCGAAGGATTTAGTGTCGGAAGAAAAATGCAGACATTATGTTGTACATACCTTTTGTAAAAGAAAAAAAGAAAACAATAACAAGAAAACAGAGGCAAGAGAGGTAAAATATCTTCACCAAGATGACACAAGTGGCCGCAGTAGTCAGATTCCAAATCCAGTGACCTCACCTGCACACTATGGTTGCTCTTGGTTTAACTGAATTTTTAATGGATCAGTGATTTCAGTGAAGAGGACTCTCTCCAGTTTTATAAATAGTAAGATGTCTATACTTCTCCATTCTTCCTGATTCATGCCCATGTTTTCTAGCAATTCGTTCTTTGGAAAAATAAATTCCAGATCTCTGTCCATCATTCATCTTTCATTTTAACTTTCCATGATTCTCTGACCTCTTTTTTCTCCCTCCAATCATCCATTTCCTAGATATCTCTTTTAATCTGTTCCTTATAAGTAAATCATTAATACAATGAGATATAATAGGAAGAAGACTGGATATGGCATCAGAGGGCATCTGTCTAGGTTTTAATCCCATCTCTGGCATTAACTATTCATGTGACCTTATTTAATTACTTAATCATTTTAGGGACTTATTTAAATCATCTATAAAAATGATGAAATTAGACCAGATGGCCTTTGAGGTTCCTTCCAAGTCAAGATATATGATACTATGAAATATTCTAGTTTTCTCATATTTATTCCTAAGTAAATAAATTCAGATGAAACAAGGGAAAACTTAGTGGGCAGAGTCACTTAAGGAATTTGTATCTTCATTAAGACCATGTGTCCTGGGGATTCATGACCCCACTGTTGCATCAATCTCCATTGTATCTATTATTTCCCACTTTCCCACAAATTTTTAGCAGAAAATATTTGGGAAAAAATTCCGGAAAGGTCTGTCTTATCAGACAGGGTGGCAGGGGCCAAGCACAGGTGCAGCATAGGGAGACCCAGACTAGAGAAGCTTCCTCATGCTGAGGGAATCTAATGGGAGGCTCTGAGACAAAATACAGCAACATTGGCTACTCTGTGCTGATTCAAAAGCCAATGGATCAGCAGACTAGCTGTGAAAACTCCAATCCAATTACAGAAGGCAATAGTGAGTCCTTGAATAACAAGCAGGACTTGGCTAGGAGCACCCAGCATAGGAAGGAATCCATCAGTACTGTCTCCAGCACAATGTGAAGCCACTGTTGCTTGTAGAGGAAGCTTGGAACAATTTCCCTTTGTCCTAAGAGCAGACCCCAACTTATAAAAATAAGCAAAAGAGCAAAAACATCTCTGACCACAGATAGTTATGATGGAGACAGAAAAGAGCAGATCTCAAACCCTAGGGATACTAAAGACACAATATCTTCAGATAAAGTTGCAAAGGGTAACATAAGTTGATCTCTACCTCAAAAGGCTTGGAAGAATTAAAAAAGGATCTTAAAGAGTTAGAAGGAAAATGGGGAAAGGAAATGAGAGCTTTGCAGGACAGTTTGGCAAAGGAAACATAAAAACTGTCTGAAGAAAATCATTCCTTAAAAATAGATTTGGTGAAATGGAAAAAGAAATCAATCTCTTGAAAAAACAGAATTTGTGAAATGAAAAGAGAAAACAATTCTCTAAAAAAAAAGAATTGGTGAAATGGAAAAAAAATCCATTGAAGAAAACAACTCATTTAAAAATTCATTTGGTCAAATTTAAAAGGAGATAAATAAGCTAAGTGAAAAAATTCACTAAAAATTAGAATCGAAAAATGGAATTGAATGACTCAATGAGATATCAAGAATCAATCAAATGATCGAACAAACAAACAAACAACAACAACAAAAACAAACAAACAAACAAACAAAAAAACAAAACAGAGGACAATGTAAGATAAGGCCATTGGAAAAGCAATGGACCTGGAAAACAGAACCAGGAGAGACAATTTAAGAATTATTGGACTTCCTAAAAACACTGATGAAAAAAGAGCCTAGACAACATCTTTTAAGAAATCATCAATGCTCTACAACCAGAGAGTAAAAATAGACATTGAAAGAATTCACCAATCAATCACATTCTGAAAAAGACCCCCAAATGATAATTCCAAGGAATTGCATAGCTTGATTTCAGCTGATGAAGGAGAAAATATTGCAAGCAGCCAGAAAGAAACAATTCAAATATCAAGGAGCCACAATTAGGATTGCCCAGGATCCATCATATTTCACTTTAAAGGAGCTAAGAGCCTAATATGATATTCTGATAGACAAAGAAACTTGAATGACAGCCAAGAATCAACCATCCAGGAAAAATTAAGCATTATGTTTTTTTTTCTGTTTTTGTTATTATTTTTATTACTTTATTTAATTTTTGACACAATGTTTTATGAATCATATTGGGGGGAGAGAAAAATCAGAGCAAAAGGGAAAATCCATGGAAGAAATAAGAAAAAACAAATCAAAAAAAGAAGTGAACATGTGTTCATTTACATTTAGTCTCCTGACTTATTTTTTTCTGGTTGCAGATGGATTTTTCTGTCCAAAGTCTACTGGGTTTGCTTTGAATCAATGAACCAACAACTTGATTGTTGCATATTCTTAATGCTATTGTGTACAATGCATTCCTGGTTCTGTTCATGTAAATCTTTCCAGGCCATCCTAAAATCAGCTCATCTATTATTTTAACAGAGCAGTAATATTCCATTACCTTCATGTACTACAACTTGTTAAGCCATTTCCCGAGTGATGGGTATTTACTCATTTTCCAATTCTTTGCTATCACAAAAAGAGCTGCTACAAACATTTTTTTGCACATGTGTGTCCTTTTCCCTCTTTAATAATTTGCTTGGGATACAGTCCCAATAATGGCATTGCTGGATCAAAGACTATATATAAAGCTGTTTAATAGCCCTTTGGGCATAGTTCCATATTGCTCTGCAGAATAGTTGGATCATTTCACAACTCTACCAATAATACATTAGTGTCCCAGTTTTCCCACATCCTTCCAATATTTATCATTTTATTTTCCTGTCATCTTAACCAATCTAAGAGGTGTTAGGTGGTACCTCAGAGTTGTTTTAATTTGCATTTTTGTATTCAAATGTAATCAATAGTGATTTAGATCATTTTTTTTCATATGATTATAGATGGCTTTAATTTTATCATGTGAAAATTGTCTATTTATGTCCTTTGACCATTTGGTCATTGGGGATGCTTTGTACTATAAACTTGAATTTCAGCTCTTTATATATTTTAGAAATAAAACACTTATCAGAAATACTGGTTATAAAGACTTTTTTCCAGCTTTGCACTTCCTTTTTAATCTTGTTTCTGTTGGTTTTTTGTTGGTTTAATATAATCAAGGTTGTCCATTTTACCTTTCATAATGTTCCCTAGTTGTTTTTGATCATACATTCCTCCCTTCTCTAAAGATCTGATAGATAAAAAGTACCCTAAATCATTAAGATCAGAGAAATACAAATTTAGACAACTCTGAGACACCACTACCCACCTCTCAGATTGGCTAAGATGACAAGAAAAGATAATGACCAATGTTGGAGGGGATGTGGGAGAACTGGGACACTAATGCATTGTTGGTGGAAATGTGAATAGATTCCACCATTCTGGAGAACAATTTGGAACTATGCCCAAACTATGGGCATATGCTGTGCATACCTTTTGATCTAGCAGTATTTCTACTAGGCCTATATCCTAATGATATTATAAAGAAGGGAAATGTTTGAGGCAGCCCTTTTTGTAGTGGCAAAAAAGCATGGAGTGTATGCCCATCAATTGGAGAATAGCTGAATAAGTTGTGTTATATGAATGTGTAAGGAACATCATTGTTCTGTAAGAAGTTACCAGCAAGATGATTTCAGAGAGACCTAGAGAGAATTACATGAATTGATGCTGAGTGAAATGAGCAGAACCTGGAGATAATTGTACATGGCAACAACAAGATTATACAATGATCAATTCTGATAGATGTGGCTCTCTTCAACAATGAGATGATTCAAATCAATTCCAATAGACTTGTGATGGAGAGAGACATTTGCATCCAGAAAGGACTGTGGGGATTGAATATGGATCATAATCTAGTATTTTCACTCTTTTGTTGTTGTTTGCTTGCTTTTTTGTTTTATTTCTCATTTTTTTTCCTTTTTGATATGATTTCTCTTGTGCAGTATGATAAGTGTGGAAATATGTTGCACATGCTTAACATATGTTGGATTACTTTCTGTCTAGTGGAAGGGGTGGGGAAGAGAAGGAGAAAAAAATTTGGAACACATGGTTTTGCAATGGTGAATGTTGAAAACTCTCTTTGCATATATTTTGAAAATAAAAAGCTATGAATAAGGAGGAAAGAAAAAGGAGAAGAGGCAAGAGGAGAAGCAATAATCTTGTAATTTTAATAATTTTCTTTCTTTTTATATACTCATACCATTAAACCAAAGGCTAACTCTTAGCACAGTGTTTTGACGTACTTTATAATAATGACTGATCTTACTGGTTACTGAGAATCACAATGTAAATCATTTCTAACATTCTCAGAACTTGATAACAAAATTGTCTGAGATGGTTAAAAATGGTCTATAAATGCCAGATAACTTTCTTCCCCTCTCGTGAACTGAAGTCACAAATCAAAATATTCAGCATTGCAAAGGACATTCTTATTGGTCTGTGCCAAAAAGTCCTCAATGATAATGAAATTTAAACCGTTTGTGCAAATGAACTAAACACCCCACATTTGAGTTCCCATGCTACTTGAGAGAGAATATCTTTATAAAGAATAAATCAATGGTCAATAAGATTAGTATAATAGTTGGACAGCAAGAAGGACTGTTAATAAGAACACTGTGGCCCAAAGATAAAAATTAATTTCAAAACATCCAGTGCAATATTATGAGATTTATTATTTTTTAAGATGAATATTCTAGAAGTGGGGGAGATACCTGATCTGTAATTAGACAAATATGCAATTTTTTTCACTTTTAAAATTAGTGAATCTTATTAGTTCTCTTGCTCTCTTTCTGTCTGAAATATGCAAATAAAACAATGGCATTAGAAAAAGAGATAGTGGCATAAAATAAAAATTTTAGTCCTGTGTGGAAAAAAGAATTCTACTCTGGTAGAGAAATGAAGAAGAAGGCTTTTCAACAAACTCATTTCTCTAAAACAAACTGATGACATCTATTGACTAGTAATTCAGTGGTGCCCATTTAGAAGGAAGAAATAGAAATTGGTGCAATAGTCAGTTTACTTTATTAGAAAATAATTTGCATCATGGACAGATCTGATATTATCTCTCTGATGAAAAATGGTAATTTGGTTTCTCATAAAAATAAAAGCAGAGAAGATATTTCTCATTTTATTTGGTTATTTAAAAACCTAAAATCTAGATGCTGTAAGCAGCCTTTTATGATAGAGAGGAGAAATGGCAGTCCTTACTTCTGAAGCACAAATATGCTGATAATAATAGTAACAGTGTCATGATAGTGATGGAAGCCTTGTTGCTTTGGACAGGTCAATGGATATGAAGACAAGGGACCCAGGTTCAAAGTTTAATTCTTCTACAGATTCCTTGTGTGACCTTGGTCATGTATCATGTTTGTTTTTGACCTCAAAAGAAGTGAGATCAAAAATAAGCACAGAAAAACTAAATAGAGTGAATCAATAAACATTTATTAAGCACAAGTGTTAAGGGTTGAATTACATATAATCTATAAAGTGGAGAATCTGGATTTGGTAGTTTTAACCTGAATTCTATAAACTTTCAAAAACTATGTTTTGCTATCTGTATTTATATGGTTTCCTTTATACATCTTTTTCTTTATGAAATCCAAAGCATTATTCTAAAAAGTATTACTAGATTTATTTAGAGTGACAAAGAAGTCTATCTGTCTCTCTTTCTCTCTCTCTCTCTCTCTCTCTCTCTCTCTCTCTCTCTCTCTCTCTCTCTTCTCTTTCTCTCTCTCTCTCTCTCTCTCTCTCTCTCTCTCTCTCTCTCTCTCTCTCTCTCTCTCTCTCACACACACACAAACACACACACACACACCCGAAGTTTAAGTATCACTGATAGATCATTTCTTGGATCCATCGCAGTTTTGAATCCTATAATATATGGCTATATTCATTATTCACATTAATGGTCTTAATAGAAATAATAATGCATTTTATAGAGATAGATAGGTACAGATAATTGTTGTTTACTCATTTCAGTCTTGTTTGATTCTGTTACCCCATTTGGGTTATTTTTGACAAAGATACTTGACAGTGATTTGCCATTTCCTTCTGGAGCTCATTTTACAGATGAGGAAATGGAGGCAAACAGGGTTCAGTGACTTTCCAGGATCACACAGGTAATAAGTTTCTGAAGCTAGATTTGAACTAAGAATGATCCTTTCTGATTTCAGGCCCAAAAATCTATCCACTGCCTACCCCACTCACATACCTGCATACATACATGTACTCAGAGATATATTTATACATATATTTACTATATGCAGAGACAGAGAGAGTCACAGAGAGTGAAAGACAAGCAACAGATAATGACAGAAAGAGCATAAGAGAACTAATAAAATTCATTAATTTTAAAAGAAAAAATTGAGGCCCAAAAAGAATAAGTCATTTGGTTAATGTTGCACAAGGATTAAGTCATAGTCCTAGTATTTGAAATCAAGTTCACTGATATTAATCTAGCATTTTTTTATTATATCATGATAATAACTCCTCTGCTTATTTCATAGCATTCATTTGGGAAAGGACCTTGATAAATGACAGATATACATTTACAAGTACTTGTGCATATACAAAAATATGTATATCAATATATACATAAACATTTACATTTACATAAATGAATATGCATTTGTAGTTGAACAATTTAGTCTTACACACTTTATTATCATGAGATTTATAGGGTAGGTCTTAGAATGGTAGAATCTAGAGGAACTTGGTTTTAACAGCAGAGAACCAGAGTTCAAATAGCAGGACTGACACATTATCTGGGTGACTTTGGCCAAGCAAATTAACTGCTCTAAATCTTAGTTTCTTCATCTTTAAAATTAAGAAATTTTAATGGCTAGTCTATTCTAGCTTTATATTTTTCATTATAAATGGAATAGTAATTCCATTTATAAAAGAAGAAATAGAGTCTCAGAGATTGAAAGCTTTTATCACCCCAGCTCTTTGTCATATTGTCAAGTGATTTTGCTTCAGAATTAGGAGCCTGTTTAACAATTGAGGGAGCAATGTTAATCAAGGAGAGGAAAGAAGGGAGGGAGGGAAAGAAAGAAGGAGAGATGGAGGAAGAGAGGGAGGGAAGTAAGAAGGGATGAAGGGAGGGAGGGAGGAAAGAAGGGAGGGGGAGAGAGAAGGAGCAAGGGAGGAAGGAAGTGGCTCCCGGGTATTCCAACAGCTCTTCTGTGTATTCCAACACATGCTAAATCTAAAGCCAAAAAGGAATCTGTCTAGTACAAAAGAGAAGAAAATTGAGAGCCAAATAGAAGGATTGTATGACCTAGAATCACAGAGTCAACTTAGGACTGGAGCTTTTTCCGAGACAGTTACTGGGTACCCTAACCAGTAATTGTGCATCAAGTTCGGTGAACTGGCCAAGGTCACTACAGGAGGTGGCTCATCTACAAATGGATGCCTCTTCCTGCCACCTAAAGCTAGTGAACACACCGTGGAGTGCTTCATCCAACTAGGATTTGGAGTTCTCCCTCACCCCACGCTCTTAGACAAGGCCATCCTCTACCCCGAACTCCTCCTTCCTTTGAGACACTAATAAGTGGAAAGGTTATCAGGTACAAATAACAGTCACTGACACGAAATTGTTGTAAAGGTCAAGGTAGATAACAATTTACATGCTTATAATAGTTTAAGATCTCTAAAACACTTTATCACCCTTCCCTCCAAAATAAAAACAAAAATTAAAATAGAAAAAATCACAATGCTGACTTATGACTTAAGACTGTGAAACAGAACATGTAAGTACAATTCTATCCATGTTAGAGATGAGGGAAATGAGACCAAGATAATTAAATAACTTGACTGAGATTGCATAACCAGTAAGTAAATAGTCAGATTTTCAAAGTCCAAATTAGGCAGTCTTTCCATAAAATAATTATATAATTCATTGCCTGAAATCCTCTCTGAAAATTTCCTTCAGAGCCTGATGCATTTTCTTTACATTCTCCTCAAAGACTACAGATTATCATTGGTGAGGGGTTTATATCTGAAGCCCAGGTCTTTCAATCAATAAATAAAATTTATTAAGCAACTTTGTTATTCAATTATTTTTCAGTTATGTCATACTCTTGATGATCTCATTTGTTTTTTTGGGTTTTTTTGGACAAAATATACTGGAGCAATTTACCATTTTCTACTCAAGCCCATTTTAATAGCTGAAGAAAACAAGAGAAACAGGGTTAAATAATTTGCCCAGTGTTACATAGTTAGAAAGAGTCTGAGAAAGGCCATATTTGAAGTCAAGAAGATGAGTCTTTCTGACTACAAGCCCCAGTATCATCTGCTATGACCCGTAGCTATTCCCAATATTTTTTTATGTGGGTATGTATGTATATACACACATTAAACACGCACAATATATAAACATATACACATGTATATCATGCATATATAGATATGTATATGTTATTTTAGAGATGAAATATCTGAAGTGAAGGTAAAGGGACATAGTTTGTTAGGAGTCATGCAAGCAATTGCTATAATCACTGACTAAACAGGAGTTTTCATGGAGCAGGGAAAAAAGGGTTTTGAGGGGCTATGCTAGAACAACATTTTTTCATCCCACAATCAGGGGGAAATTTTTCCAGTTTTCTCAAAGGGGAGAATATGGGAAGTTTACAGCAATTCTTCACCATCAAATTTTATTTATGGAGGAAGAATAAGATATCTTTTCCTGTGTCTTTCTTGTAGAAACCTTTCTGGTATTTTATTTTTTTTTCCTTAAGCAGGGTGTACTTCTTTCTTTTTCAACTTATTTCTAAAGCCACTAAAGAGCTATAAAACCTCAAAGGCATGTGAGGATGAAAGGTTGTATGCTTTGAATTGAATAATAATTTGTACCTTTCATCTAAGAACTCAAAGCATTCCCCAAACCACCTCATTAATTATTAGCATACCCCCTCTGAGGCAGCAGGACCTCAATGGAGCTGGGAAAGCTGTGCTATGAGTAAGGCAAGGCACTTACTAAAGACCATTCAGTGATTCAGAGACAGAATTCAAGTGAGTCCTCTGGGCTTCCCAGACTGGGATTCTAATGCACTTGCCATTCCCTCCACCAAGAAGGACAATAACAACAAAGGAAGAAAAGCATTTGGCCCTGAGTTTTTCCCTGCAACTCAGGTGACTTCCTATACGTCCTGCTCCCAAGAGGCAGAAGAGAAATGAAAAATCTTGAAATGAGGAGGAAAGAAAATTAAGTAGGAGGGCAGCAGGTGCACTCAGTCCTAAATAGCACATTTTATTTTTAAAAAGGCATGGAAAGGCTTAGGAAAGACTGGGCAAATTGGTGAAATTTAGATTATGCCACATGAGAATTAACTGAAGGAATGCAAAATATTTAGTTCTGAGAAAAGAAAACTTTGTGGAAAAAGAAGTAATGTGGATAAATATTATCTCATTTGATCCTCACAATAACCTTGGGAGGTAGATGCTACTATTATTTCTATTTTATATTTGTGGAAACCTAGGGATACATCATTTAAGTATATTTCCTACTAGTTAAGTGTTTGAGGTAGGATTTAAAATCAGATCTTCCTTACTCTAGATCCAATGCTCTACCCATTGAGCCACCCATCCAGCTTTCTCTGAGCTAGCTACTTTTATTAAGTGTTTATTTTATGCCAGTTATAGGGCTAAGATAAGAGAGATAAATACAAGCAAAATGAAATAGTTCCTGAACTCAAGAAACTTATATTGCACCAGGAAAACATAAGACATAAATAGAAGCTGAAAAAAATGGGGATAAGTTGATCAACAGTATGAGTACATGATTTAAAAGCAAGGTGATCAGAAAAGAGAGGGCTAAGAGAAAAAGACCAGAAGCTGGCCTGAGCCCCATCAAAAAATGGAGGCTCCAGGAAGAATTCATCGATGTAAAAGGAGGGGTAGGACTCTGAATGGGATAGTCTATGGTGGGCAGGATTATCCTGTGTGAGAAGGCCCCAGACATTAAGGGAAGATATAGGATGAGACAGATGGCAGGAAAGAGATGATTCTGAAGGTGATAAGTTAAAAAAAAAAGCAATGGGAGAGCAAAAGCAGGTAGTCCAAGTCCCCCAAATGAAGGTGATCTCCTCTCCATCATCACTTTGGCTGGACTGCCTTCATTTCCAGTATTTGATTCCAGTATTTGAAGGGCTTGAGAGAGGGATTCAACTTGTCATCTTGCCACCAAAAGGCAGATCTATGACCAATAGGAAGGAAGTTGCGGAGAAAGACAGTTTTGGCTCAGTACAGGTAGCTCGATATGCTTGCTTCCTAAGTAAATGTTGTTCAGTCATGTCCAATCTCCATAATGGTATTTGAAATTTTCTTGGTAAAGATAGAAGTAGTTTGCCATTCCATTCTCCAGCCCATTTTATAGATGAGTAACTGTAAACAGGGATTAGGATACTTACTCAAAGTCACATAGAGTAAGTATCTTAGAGCAGATTTGAATTTAGACTCTCCTATCTCCAGCCCCAGAGCTCTATCCACTGTACTATTATCTGCCTCAACAACTAGAGCTCTGCAGAAGTAGAAAGCTGCCTTCAGATGAAATGAGTTCTCCACAAAACATTCAAGAAAATGTTGCCAGAGGTGTTAGGGAAAGAATTCCTGCTGTATTCAAATGAATTCAATTAAACTTTTAATAATAACCTGCCATATCTAAGTTACTGAGATAGGTATTGAGGATTCACAAACAAAAGCAACCCAGAACTTACCCTCAAGGAGTTTTCATTGTACTTGATCAGTTAAATATTGAAAGTAATGACTTCTAATTTCTTTGCAACTGTTGGATTCTTTAATTTTTTTGGAAAGGGATGACCATGTGATTCAATGAAAAGGAGAATGTTCTAAACATCATGACAAAAGTTTTATTCATTACTCTATTACAAATATAGCACTATATATAATGTCTAGTATATAGGAAGGGAAAAAGGAAGGAAAATTAATAGGAAGGAAGGAAGGATGCAAGGAAACAAGGAAGAAAGCAGTGAAGGGAGGGAGGGAAGAAAGGAGGAAAGAAGGAAGGAAGGAAGGGCAAGAAATAACTGTATTATTGCATGATCATGGTAAGTCATCTAAATGCTCTGTGCATGTCTTTATTTTCATTTGTAAATGATAATTTAACATTTTTACTTGTTTTTGTTTGGTTTTTTAAAAATTTTCAATAATTTTGGTTTGATATTTTAAAAGCAATGTAGTGTCAGGTATAATTCTTGTCTTGAAATGCAAAGCTTTATTTTCAAGGGACAGTTCTACAATATATAACTCATAGTTTCCTTATTTGTAAAACTGGGATTTATAGTTGTTTTAAGATTTGATATGATGACCAAGTAACCTAGGGATCCAGTACTGTATAAAGGTGAAGAGTGTTAATCCTAGATTGAATCTTAGTTCTGAATGGCCAAGTCACTTAAACTCTCTGATCCTCAGTTTTGTTATCTGAAAACTGAGAATTGCTATTTTTATTCAGGAGATCAAATGTGATCATGCATTTAAAGTATTTTCAAAATTATCAGTTTACTATGAAATCAAATTGTAACGTGATAGATAAATGTTTTTATTTTAACTGAATCTGTGATTTCATTGATGTAGGAACCTTCTGGTGCAAAAAATTCTATCAATGGAAATTAGTATTTGATCAGATATTATTATAGGCTCCTTGGAGGCAAATACTTTATTATGTTAACCTCTGTATCTTCTCAGCATATTAGAGACATTGATCTGTATATAGCAAACATATAAGAAATGTTCGATGGATTTTCTGGGAAGAAAACATGATATAAATAATTCTTAGATGTTGAGATTTCTCCAGATTTTCTGCTTCTCTGATTCTATTGATAATTCTAATTCTGTAGCAACTATGGATTTATCTGTTCCACTCCAATAACAATAGTTATTTTCTGGTTAGCATAATGAGGCTAATATTGGAACAAGAAGACATTAGTTCAAATCTTGTTTTTGATACTCTTTAGGTATATGATCCTGCCCAAGACCTTTAGCCTCTCTCTGTCTTAGTTTTCTCATGTCTAAAAAGTTCAACTCAATGTAATCCAAACTTCTTTGTAATTCTCTAATTTGCTTTTCTTCCTAGTGCTAATATCAATCAAATTTCCTTTCTTAAAATGTATACAGTATTTTATTTTACTCAGTTATATGCAAAAAACTTTTTAACTTTTGTTTTTAAAACTTTGTTTAAAATTCTCTCACTTTCTCCTCCTTGTAATATGTTGGCTAGCTTTCTGCAGGGCCTTGGGACCAGTCTTGGTCTCAGCAGAATAATCACTAGGAGATTAGTCTTTATTGTCTCCTTCAGTCTGAACCAGTCTGCTTCACAGTCTCAGTCAGTCTGGCTCACAGTCTGACTTTCTGACCCAGTCTCTACTAGCAGTCTCCCGCATAGTGCAGGAGGCGGGAGAGCCACCACGAAGATGGTCAAAGATAGAATGCCTATGTTCCAGTCCTTCTTAGCTTTATATATCTTATTATAATTACATCATTACAGTATACTGAGTATGTGTGAACTTACAGAACTATTACATCACCATACTAAGTACTAAGTATAATATATGTGAACTAGAGAACTATTATCTCATCAATTCCACTAAGTTAACATCTTATTTCAAGAATACTTCTCCAAAGTTCTGGCTCTCTACACTCCCTGCTCAACTCCAGCCCTATTAGGAAGGTAAGAAATTTGCAATAGGCTACAAATGGATAGTCAAGCAAAACTTGTCCATACTAGTTATATTGTGAAAAAAATATATAAAACAAAGGAAGAAAAAAATTTCAAGAAAAATACAAATGAAAAATGTATAGTTCAAATTGTATTCAGACACTATTAGTTCTTTCTATGTAAAACATTTTTTTAGTCTGTGTTCTTTTGTTTACTCTTTAATGAGTAGGTTTTCAGAACCTCTAAAATTGTGTTTTTTCCTTCTTTTGGAGCTAACTCTAAACTTGAACATAATAGTGCTATTAAAATGATACTATTTTTATTTTCCTCAGTCTGTGTTGAATCAGTTCACTTCTTTGAGGTTATTGAACTGGAAGATTAGGGTCATATATTCAAAATCTGAAAACAGATTAGTTTATGATGAATGAAAATAATTAAATGATTTTAATGTGCCAATCTCTTTGCTATAGATTTAACGAATGAATGAATGAATGAAAAGAATAGACTAAAAGTCCCTGTTTTTTTTTCTTTTTTCTTTTGTTTTGTCTTTAAGGATTCCTGAAGTTTTATACGGTGTATTGGGGGAAAGTTCAGAAGCTCTGAATATTATTAAAGAAGGACATAGTAAATCCATTACCTCACTTTTAGAGTAGCATTCTTTGTCTTTTCTTTTTTAATAACATTTTATTTTTCCAATTGCATATCGTTTTCAACATTGACTTTTGTAAGATTTTGAGTTCCAGATTTGTTTTTCTTCTTCCTTCCTTACCTTCCCCCCAAGACAGCAAGCAACTGATATATGTTATACATATACAATCATATCAAACATATCATGTTGGGAAAGAATAGAATGGAAAAAAAAACTGTGAGAAAGAAAAACAAAACAAAACAAAAGGTGAAAATAGTATGATTCCACTTTTATTCAGTCTCTTCAATTCTTTCTCTAGTTGCAATGGCATTTTCCATCCCAAGTCATTGGAACTGTTTTGGATCAGCATATTGAGAGAAGAGCTAAGTCTATCATAGTTGATCATCATGCAATATTTCTGTTACTGCATACAATGTTTTCTGATTCTACTCACTTCACTCAGCATTGGTTCATGTAAATCGTTTTAGACTTTTCTGAAATATGCTTGCTCACTATTTCTTTTAAAACAACATTAATCTATTACATTAAAATATCACAATGTATTCAGTAATTCCACAGCTGATGGGCATCTCTAAAATTTTCAATTCCTTGCCACTACAAAAAGAGCTGCTACAAACACTTTTACACAAATGGGCCTTTTCCCCTTTTTATGATCTCTTTTGGATACTTATCCAGTAGTAGTATTGCTGAATCAAAGACTATGCACAGTTTCATAGTCCTTTGGACATAGTTCCAAATTACTCTCTAGAATGACTGGATCAGTTTACAACTCCACCAACAATGCATTATTGTTACAATTTTCCCACATTCCATCCATTTACTATTATTTTTCCTGCCATCTTAGCTAATATGCTAGGTTGAGGTGGCAGAGTTGTTTTAATTTGTAATTTTGTAAGTATATAGAACATATTTTCATATGACTATAAATGGGTTTAATTTCTTTAGCTAAAATTGTTTTTCATATCTTTTGACCCTTTATCAATTGGGGAATGACTTGCAATCATAAATTTGACTCAGTTCTCTTTATATTTTAGAAATGAAACCTTTATTAGAAAAACTGGCTGTAAAATTGTTTCTCACCTTTCTGTTTCTCTTCAAATTTTGGCTGCAATCGATTTGTGCAAAAATGTTTAGTTTAATATAATGAAAATTATTCATTTTCCATTTCATAATGTTCTCTAGTTCTTCTGCAATCATAAATTTCTCCCTTCTCCAAAGATCTGACAAGTAATGGATAGAATTTTTTAATCATAAACCCATCAGAATTAACTTAGATCATCAAATTTCATTTTTCATAAGTTACAAAGGGCAATTGGGATTGTCTGGAACAATTGTGTGCTCATATGCTCAATACTAATTAAACTCTTCACTGACATTAGATGAATAATTCTCATCAGATCCTTTACACTATGATAGAATTCCATGAGTATTACAAAATCTCAGAGTAAGAAGGCAGGTTAGACTACTCCTTACGCAAAAAGGAATTCATCCTTCTTCAGCCCAACAAGTAATTATAAAATCTTCATTGGAAGTCCTCAAGATTTGAAGTTTCCATTCCTTTTAAAGTATCTCCTCCCATTTTGGAACAACTCTAATTCTTACCTGATAATTCTTACTCAGTTCTTTTATCTGAGGAATAGCAGGAAAGGGTTTTCATTTTCTTATGCAATAAAGAAATTCAAATAATTTTAAAAATAAAAAAAGAAAATATCTATTATGATCTCTCTTTTCCAGGCCAAACATCCTTATTTCTTTCACTCAGGCTTCAAATATCATCAGGTGGTAAACTCACAATCTCCTTATCTTCCTGTGGAGGCTCCCAAGTTTATTAAAGTCCTCTAAAAAATGAGACCCCTTGATGAAGATAGCACTTCTTATGACCATGGTAAAGCTCAAAACAAATATTACAACCTCCCACCTCAATACATAATGCTGCTTACGAATACTGTAATTTTGAGAAAACTATGTCCCATTTTTAACTCAATAGGCATTTTAATCTTCTATGATTTCTATACTCTTTCTCTTAAGTCCTGCTCTTTCCTTGGCAAATACATTTCCAAAGAGAAATCAGGCCCTGTCATTAATGTGGTATACCTCTTCCCAAAATTTTGTCATATACACTTGCAAAGGCATAGTTATTTTGTTGGTATTTGTTCATTTTTAGGTTTGTCTAACTTCAGACAAACCCCCTGTGGGGGTTTTCTTGAAAAAGATACTGAAATGTTTTGTCATTTCTTTCTCCATCTCATTTTACAGATAAATAAACTGAGACAAACAGGGTTAAAAGACTTATCAAGAGTCAAACAGCTAGTATTTATGGCTGGATTTGAAACTCAGGAAGTTGAGCCTTCCTGATTCCAAGCCCAGTGCTTTATTCATTGTACCATCAAGAGTCCAAAATTTTGTTGCTCAGTTCTTTTCTGTTATGTCTGATTTCATATCCCCATATGAGGTTTTCTTGGCAAAGATACTGGAATGATTTGCTGCTTCCTTTTCTAGCTTTCTTTACTGATAATTATTACATATTATCAATTAGTCATCCAGGTCTGAGAATAAACAGAGTGAAATAAATTGTCTTAAAGAAATTGGTCACCTATGGTTAAATAATTCTAGGATTGTGGGTGTTGGGCAAAGCTCAGTAAATTATCTTTGCTGTTGTGTTAAACAGTGCCCCTCCAGAGTTCATTCATCTCACATGGATGAGCAGTTTATATCAGATAATAGATTCTTTACTCTTACAACCCGCCAGCTGCTATTATCTCCAAGATTCATCACTGTCCTTTCAGGTGTGTCCCTGGATAAGCTTGGGATATTGGACATCTCTGAAAGCAAATACAGAAGCTCCTTCACTGATTACATGAATGTGAGCATGCATTCAATGAGCTGCACTATGACAAATGGAAAAATTAGGGAAAATAGTACAACAGTCAGGAGCTCTCCATGTATCATCTTTTCCAATGATATTAAATGTGAAGTGGTCCTGTTATGGAGTTGACTTCTTGAGTGCACTTCAAAATGACGGAGAAAAGGTAAACTAAAAGGAGGGTCACTGCTGATGTGGGTAAATAATATATCTGATACATTGATCTGAATCTGAAACAATGACCTCAGTTAAAACAATAGTTCATATACACAAAGAGTTTTCTTTGTCAATAATCTTTCAAGACTATTAGGGTAAACATTACCTTTATACGCTTTTAGAGATGTATACTAAGGTTTATAGAGGACACGCTTACTTCCCAGGATTAAGGAGATGTCTTATTGGAATGTGGAACTCTCCAGTCATTATCCTTACCCTGCTCTTATCATGCTTCATCTCCATTCCCATGAATATGTTATCCTCTCTGGTTCTATGTCCAACTTACGTGGGTGCCTGCCACCTTTGGAGACTTAAATATTCACTCCCCTGAAGTAAGATGCTCATTTAGGAAGATTTTTTTTTTTCTCAGAAAAAATGATTTCCTAATGTGCTAGCCCTCCCTATACATAAAAATCTATTATACGGTCACTATATTTATTATAAACACAAACCATTTTACCACAAGAATGTTCATTATTATTAACTTTTCCTTTTCTATTTTTGACTCCTTGGGTGAGCTTTTCCTATTACTATTCCTATAATCCAGTCTATCCTATCCACTGCTTTTATGTTTTTTTTTTTTTTTGTTTTTTGTTTTTTATCTCAACACAATCCCTATCATTTAGATAATAATAGAATCATTATTCCTTCATTGTTTATCTATAAACTTGGTAGAAAGGCATCATTCTGTGTTCTCTATAGAACTGTGCTGTTCTCTATATTTGTTATTTCCATACATAGAGTAAGAGGTTTTAACTTATGAAATATTAATTCAATTCAACTATCTTCCCTTCCCTTGACTCCTTGAGGTTAATCTTTAACCACTCATTCTCTATTTATCCTCGGGAATCTTTTTCTTTCCTTTTTTTTCCCCCCTGGCTTTTTTTGTTTGTTTTTTGTTGCTATTGTTTTAGGGTTTTTTATTTGTTTGTTTGTTTCTTAATGCATATACCAAAATTTCTCATAAAAATAAACAAGATGAACATAATTTTTTATCAGTCAATAATTTAAAATATAATTATAGTTATTTGAATGTCTTTTTTGAAAATTTTTAAATTAAAGCTTTTCATTTATAAAACATATGCATAGATCATTTTCAACACTTGCTGTTTCAAAACCTTGTATTCCAAATTTTTCCTCTTCTCTCCCCTAGATGGCAAGTAATCGACTCTATGTTAAACATGTAATTCTTCTACACATATTTCCACAAATATCATGTGGCCCAAGAAAAATCAGATCAAAAAGGAAAAAGATGAGAAAGAAAACAAAAAGCAAACAAACAACAACAAAAAAGTTGAAAATATTATATTGTGATCCACACTCAGTCCTCACAATTCTCTCTCTTGGTACAGATGTCTCTCTCTATTGCAAGACTATTGGAACTGGCCAGAATCACTTCATTGTTGAAAAGTTATGTCTTTTGGAAATGATCCTCATATAATCTTGCTATTGCCATGTGCAATGATCTTCTGGTTCTGCTTATTTCACTTAACATAAGTTCATGTAAGTCTCCTCAGCCCTCCCTAAAATCATGCTGCTGATCATTTCTTATGGAATATTGTTGTTGAAGTTGAAATACAGCAATCTCCTGGTCCTGCTCACCCCACTCAGCACCAATTCATGTACATCTCTCCAGGCCTCTCTGAAATCATCCTGTTGATCATTTCTTATAGAACAATAATATTCCATAATATTCATATACCACAATTTATTCAGCCAATCTTCAATTGATGGGCATCCACTCAGTTTCCAGTTTCTGGCCACCACAAAAAGGGCTGCCACAAACATTCTTGTACATACAGGTCCCTTTCCCTCCTTTAAGATCTCTTTGGGAGATAAGCCCAGTAGTAACACTGCTGGATCAAAGGGTATGCACAGTTGGATAACTTTTTGGGCATAGTTCCAAATTGCTCTACAGAATGTTTGGATTCTTTCACAACTCCACCAACAATGTATCAGTGTCCCAGGTTTCCCACATCCCCTCCAACATTCTGCATCACCTTTCCCTGTCATTCTAGCCAATCTGACAGGTGTGTAGTGGTAAGATATGCACATTTTATGGCCCTTTGGGCATAATTCCAAATTGCTCTCCAGAATGGTTGAATCAGTTCAAAACTCCACCAACAATGTATTAATGTCTAGCTTTCCCACATCCCCTTCAACATTTATCATTATCTTTTTCTATCACCTTAGCCAATCTGAGAGGTATATAAAGGTTACCTCAGAGTTCTCTTAATTTTCATTTCTCTAATCAATTGTGATTTAGAATCCCTTTTCATATGGTTAGAAATGATTTTAATTCCTTCATCTAAAAATTGTGAATGACTCGATTCCGTGTCTTGAAGTATTTAGTAACTGAAAAAAATATTCTCAATTCTTTTTCAAGACCTAAAATTCTTCATTTTATTCATTTATAATCTTCATTCATAATAATTCATAAAATAAAAAATCATAAAAATTATTGAAAATTAATTTCAGGCTTATTTAGAGTTGTAACTTGAATTCTGCTTTTGGGGAAAATATAACAATTTTTTCTTGAAATAATACTATTTCATTATCTGATCTTGGGATATACTACTTCATTTTCAATTTTTGGTAGTGTAGAATAATTATTTGACATTAAACTTCCTTTTCATACTTAAAGGATTTTTTTTCTTGGCTAGGTAAAAAATATGTTAATATATATTTGAAATGTAATTACTATATGCTATAGCATTCAAAGTATGTTGATGCGAATCCAGCCCTTTTTAGTGATGTATAGATTTTGTCAGTTTTTGATATCTACATTTAAAAAGTTTTTATAGTTTTCATCTATTTCAGAGCTATAGTCAATATTTTTGGTTTGTCACATTTTCCTGAAAGATTTATGATCCTTACCTTATTTATCTGAATCCTGTCATATGGTGTCACTTTGACTTGTAAAGATTTAATTTTTTGTTACATTTCTAATTTATAAATTGTCTCCCTCCCTCCCCATATCACACTAGAGAAGGTCACATTGGGTCACACAGACATATACACATACACATGCATATATGTTCACATATGTATATATGTGCATATATGTGCATGTATATGTATGTGTGTATGTGTATAAAGCCATATCCTGTACATTTTTGTTTAAAAGTTCTAATTATGTATTTCCCTCCATTCTTTTCTTCTCCATTGTTTATCCTTCTCTTCCTCTTTTTTTACTCTTTCCTCAGAATTTTAATTCACTTATGACCACAGCCTCTTCAATACAACCTCCTTTTAAGAATCCTTCCTTTATTGTCTTCTTTTACCCTTTTATTTCTTGATTTTCTCACTCTTTTGAGAGTCACTCCATTACTATGCCCAAAGGGAAATTAAACCACACATACCATTTCATCTAGCAATGACACTGCTAGGTTTGTATCTCAAAGAGATTATTAAAAAGGGAAAAGGACCTACAAACACACACACACACACACACACACACACTTATAGCAATTTTTGTTTTGATGGCAAAAAAAAAAAAGGAAATTGAGAGGATGTACATCAATTGTGGAATTTCTGAACAAGTTGTGGTAAATGAATGCAATGAAATACTATTGTGCTATAAGAAATGATCAGCAAGCAGATTTCAGGAAGAAAAATATGGAAAGACTTATATGAACTGATTCTTAGTGAAGTAAGCAGAACCAGAAGAAACTATATAAAATAGTAGCAACAGCAAAATTGTGTGATGATCAATTTTGATTGACTTAGTTCTTCTCCGCAATGCAATATTGCAAGATAATTCCAAAGGATTCATGATGGAAAATGCTATCCATATCCAGAGAAGGAATTGATGGAGTCTTAATGCAAATTGAAGTATTCTGTTTTTCCCTTTACTTTTTAATGATTATTTCTCTTTTGTCCTATTTCTCCTTTTGTATGACTAATATGGCAATATGTTTTGCATGAGTGCATGCTAATAGTACATATCAAATTGATTGCCATTTTACAGAGGAGGGGAATGAGGGAGAAAAATTAGAACTTGAAATTTTATTTGAAAAGTGAATGTTAACATTTTTATTTACATGTAATTAGAAAAATAAATTACAATGTAAAAGGAAATAAAAGAAATGTGGTTGGGAAATATTTTTTAAAAATGAATAAAAATACAATACCAAAAAAGTCCCTCACTCATTCTATCTACTCATTTTCCTTTTTAATCTGTAAACTAAAAAGACATTTATATCTTTCTAAATGTTTATGTTATTCTTCTCTTTTACCCAGTTCTCATGAGAATAAGGTTTTAGAATTACCAACCCTTTATACATTTTATTTGTATGATATAATTTCTCTATTTTCTCTCTACTTACCCAGTTGTATTAGAAGCATGCCATTATATCTAACTCATCTCTTAAGTCTTCTATCTATATATGTTCTTTCAATCTAATCTACTCTACTAATGAAAACATTTTTATAAGTTACACATAAAATTTCCCCATATATGAAATACACTGTTTGAATTTATTAAATCGCTTATGATTTGCTTTTCATGTTTACCTTTTTATAGTTTTCCTGATTGTAGGTGAAATTTTACATTCTCTTCTATTTTTTTCCTCCCAAATATCTGAATAATTCATTAAATATCCATTTTTCCCCATAAAGGACTGATTATATTCAGCATTGTTGGATAAAGTATTCTTGGTTTCAAATCCAGAACCTTTGCTCTTCAGAATATGTTCCATGACCTTTGTTTTTTTTTTTTTTTAATATGGAAGTTATTAATTCTTGTGTTACCCTGATTGTACCTCCATACTATTTAAGTTGCTTCTATATAATTGCATGTAGTAATTTTTTTTCTTAATCTTTGAAACACTTATGTTCCTGTGAATTTTCATCTTGGGATCTCTTTCAGTTGATGATTAATGGATTTTTTCCCAATTGCAAATTCTAGTGCTAAAATTTTTGGAGAATATTTCTTAATAATTTTGAAATTGATGTCTAAATTTATTTTGATTATAACTTTTAGGTAATCCAACTATTCTCAATTGTTATCGTCATTCTGTTTTTCTAATAAGATATTTCACATTCCTTTTACTCTCTTTTTTATACTTTTTTTTCTACTTTGTACTTTCTTTTTTTAATTTTTGCTTCCTTATTTCTTGATGTTTGTGAATTAATTAATGTCTCTTTACCCAATTCTAATTTTTAAGGATTTATTTTCTTCTATTAGGTTTTTCATTTTCACAATTTTCTTTGTTTCCTAGAATTCTTATTTTTTTTTTGCCTTATCTTTCCTCAACCTCTCATTTACTTTTAAAGTCCTTTTTTAAGATTTTCTAAGAAATATTTGTTTGAGTTTGTAATCATTTGACACTTTTCTTTGAAGTATAAATACTTCTTTTGATTTCACTGTTTTCTTCTGAATGTGAACCCAAATCTTGTCTATTGGCATGGTAATTTTGATTGAGTTCCTTCTATTTTGCACTGTGACCAGGATCCCCAGTAACTTTCATGGAAGATATTCTTATTCCCAGTAGTCATTTTCTTGACTCCAAGTTTCAACACACCCATTTGCTGGAGAACCATAACAGAAAGGCTGCTTTTCTATGAATGATCACAGCAATCAAGGCCCCAGCCCTCTGCGAATGTACTCACCTGCTTATTCCTCCTCACCTAGAGTCACAACCTGAGACTGTTTCAGGTGAGTGCACTGGGGCTCTATGTCCTGTACCAGCAGAGAGTCCTGAAATCTTTCCCTAATTAATCATTTGAACAGCAGACTTTCTATCAGGCAAAATTGCCTATAGCTAAGGATGCCTCTGACACAACTTCTTGTTATTTTATTGATTCAGTGTTATCTGCTGGAGTTATCTAAACTTTATTCAGGCCAGACCACCATCCTAAGAAGTCAGGTCTTTCTAAGATTCTCCCAAGTTATCTTAGTCTGAACAACTGCTTTATCCCAACTTTCAATTATTTCTAATGGTTATTTATATTTTATATAATTTATATTATATATATATATTCATATTATATATTATATTATTTACTTATTAATTATATCCTAAAATTCACTTTGAAATATTATTTTAAATTGTTGGGAAATTTGAGAGAGCCCGGTAATTTCTTGCCTTATCAGTTATCTTCAAAGTATCTTCCCCATTTGTAAAGATCTGTATGCACTTTTAACATAGTTGTTTTTGTCTTCTCTCCTGTAAGAATTTTTTTCTATTTCAATATTTTTTTATTCCAACTTCATTAGTTGCTCTCATTTACTAATACTAATGTTTTGCAGAGATTCTCCATTATTTGTTTCCTTTTTCCTCCTCTAATTTTTCTTCTGCTAATTAAGTGTAGATTTTGAATTTTTTGAAAGCTAAATTTCTCCCTTAAATTCACTTCTATATATTTTTTTCCTTTTATGAATTGCATTTTTCTTTTCAAATGTTCTGAATATTTTTGCAAACTTCTTATATCAATGGAAAACACACAAGCTTCTTCATTTTATCAGTTAAAATTGATTCATTTTCCTTAATTTTATAATATGAATTACTGTGTTCAAATTATTTTTTTTTTCTCTTTGAAGTTTTATGAGGTATATTTTGACAGTGGCTAAGCAAGAGCTATAATTTCACTCAGGTTTTTTCTCTTGATCTCTGACCCTATCTGTGTTTCAAACTTGTCTTTTTAATCAAATTCTATAATTGTTCCTTTTAGCTTATGGTTCTGCATACCTCATATAACTTCTGTCCTGATTGATGTTTCCTTCTACAATCTTTTTTTTTTTTTTTTTTTTTTTCTCGATGGCTGAACAGAATTTGTGTCTAATCCCTTGTTGTAAGGTAGGGGTATTTGGACAGTCATTGTCACAGATTTCCATAGTCAAGAACTGAGTCACTAGACTTTATGCTTTTTTGTTCTTACTATGACAGGTGCACCAAACCAATTGTAGTCAGGGATGCTGAACTGGCGTTCTAACTAATTAGGGAACTGCAGAAAATGTAGACACTTAAAGGTTGAAGATACTTTTGAAATTATCTAGTCCAATGAACTGGTTATATATGAACAAAATGAGGCTCTAGGAAAAGAATTACTTATACAGTGTCACAAAGCTAATCAGTGCAGTGCTAGGATAAATCTTCAATTCTCTGTTAAATATCCTTCCTAGAATACCATGCTGTTCACACTATAGTAAAAATTGCTTTGGAGGCAAATCCAGAGAATATAACATATCAAAACATATTGACATTTTAATTTATTTTATTGCAATAAATTTATTAATACAAACATATGTACAGAATATGCTGCTACAATTTATAAACAATATACTAAACTATGTTATAATATAAATTGCTTTTTGGTGTTACATAGACAGTATAATATATGGAAGCAGATTTATCTTGCATTATATTTAGGTTACAATGAAGTTATTTATACAAATACATGAATAGAATAATACACTGAGACAGTGATCATTTTCCCATATAAAATTTCTAAGGTCCTTTCCATTTCTAGTAAGATATGATTTAATAATTCAGTGAATAGGGGAAGATTCTGGGAAGATGGCAGAGTAGGTTAGAAAATTCCAAGCTCTCCAAATTTCCTCCATAAACAAAACAAAATTGTGCCTCAAGGCAAATAGAGAATGATGAAAAAAAAAATAAGACTAAGGAAGAATAAGGATCCTTTCAAGATGACCAGAGAAGGCTCAAATAAGAACCCAGGCTGAGCTTTCACCAAGATGAAGTGCAAATACCTAGTGCCAATTCTGTGGAAAAAGCAACAAGGACCCAGGGGTAGAGGTAGCCTCAGGTGGAAGCACAGGAACTTTCATCTACTGGATTGTGTGAAAAAATCCAATATGTGAGTCCAGGAAGATTGAGGGAACCTTGGCTGGTTAGGGAATGCCAGGCCCAGCTGTGCTGCAGAGACACTGCCCTGGGAGACTAACTCAGCTGGTGAATGCAGGGATAGTGAGGCAGGCATGTTACTGGATGTGGGCATTTGAAGGAGGAGGAAAATCTTGATTTGGGGGTCCAGGTGAAGCTAGAAGCACTATCACCCACCTCACAATTAGAGGTGCTTACACTAATAAGTTCTCATTAAAAAAAAAAAAAAAAAGAACAGGCAAAGGAGAAAGAATCCAAACACTTACTAGGGGAACAAAAAAGACTGGGGTTCATCTTCAGAGGAGGAAACTGAAGTAAGAAAAGCCTCACTTACTCCAAAGAATAACAGTAATGGCTCCCTGTCCAGAAAGAATTTAGAGAACTCAAAAAAGAATTTTAAAACCAAATAAAGGAGATTGAAAAGGAAATCTAAAAATAAAGAAATGAATGAATGAGATAGATCTATTAAAAACAACAACAACAAGATTATGAAAAGTGAACCAATTAGAAAAGATCCAGAATCTTTTTTGGCGAGTCAATTAAGGTTAAGTGACTTTACCAGGGTCATAAAGCTAGTAAGTATTAAGTTTCTAAAGCTAAATTTGAAGTCAGGTAATCCTGATTTCAGGGTCGGTTCTATATCCATTGTCTAACCTAAGTGCCCCTGTATATCCACAATCATTTTTTTTTAATTTATTTATAATATTATCCCTTGTATTCATTTTTCCAAATTATCCCCCCCTCCCTCCCTTCACTCCCTCCCCCCAATGACAGGTAATCCCATACATTTTACATATGTTACAATATAACTTAGATACAATATATGTGTGTAAATACCGTTTTCTTGTTGCACATTAAGTATTAGATTCCGAAGGTATAAGTAACCTGGGTAGATAGACAGTAGTGCTAACAATTTACATTCACTTCCCAGTGTTCCTTCTCTGGGTGTAGTTATTTCTGTCCATCATTGATCAACTGGAAGTGAGTTGGATCTTCTTTATGTTGAAGATTTCCACTTCCATGAGAATACATCCTCATACAGTATTGTTGTTGCAGTGTACAGCAATCTTCTGGTTCTGCTCATTTCACTCAGCATCAGTTGATGTAAGTCTCTCCAGGCCTCTCTGTATTCCTCCTGCTGGTCATTTCTTACAGAGCAATAATATTCCATAACCTTCATATGCCATAATTTACCCAACCATTCTCCAATTGCTGGACATCCATTCAACTTCCAGTTTCTAGCTACAACAAAAATTGCTGCCACAAACATTCTGGCACATACAGGTCCCTTTCCGCTCTTTAGTATTTCTTTGGGATATAAGCCCAATAGCAGCAATGCTGGGTCAAAGGGTATGCACAGTTTGATAACTTTTTGGGCATAGTTCCAAATTGCTCTCCAGAATGGCTGGATTCTTTCACAACTCCACCAACAATGTATCAGTGTCCCAGTTTTCCCACATCCCCTCCAACATTCATCATTATTTGTTCCTGTCATTTTAGCCAATCTGACAGGTGTGTAGTGGTATCTCAGAGTGGTCTTAATTTGCATTTCTCTGATCAGTAGTGATTTGGAACACTCTTTCATATGAGTGGAGATAGTTTAAATTTCATCATCTGAGAATTGTCTGTTCATATCCTTTGACCATTTATCAATTGGAGAATGGTTTGGTTCCCTATAAATCAGGGTCAGTTCTCTATATATTTTGGAAATGAGACCTTTGTCAGAACCTTTGCTTTTAAAAATATTTTCCCAATTTGTTACTTCCCTTCTAATCTTGTTTGCATTAGTGTTGTTTGTACAGAAACTTTTTAGTTTGATGTAATCAAAATCTTCTATTTTGTGATCAATAATAATCTCTAGTTCTCCTCTGGTCATAAATTCCTTCCTCCTCCACAGGTCTGAGAGGTAGACTATCCTCTGTTCCGCTAATCTATTTATTATCTCATTCTTTATGCCTAAATCATGGACCCATTTTGATCTTATCTTGGTATATGGTGTTAAGTGTGGATCCATATCTAATTTCTGCCATATTAATTTCCAGTTTTCCCAACAGTTTTTTCCAAATAATGAATTTTTGTCCCTAATGTTGGTATCTTTGGGTTTGTCAAAGATTAGATTGCTATAGATGTACCCTTTTTTGTCCTTTGTATCTAATCTGTTCCACTGATCGACTAGTCTATTTCTTAGCCAATACCAAATGGTTTTGGTGACTGCTGCTATATAATATAGCTTTAGATCAGGGACACTTAGACCACCTTCCTCTGACTTTTTTTTTCATTAGTTCCCTTGCAATTCTCGACCTTTTATTCTTCCATATGAATTTTGTTGTTATTTTTTCTAGGTCATTAAAAGAGTTTCTTGGGAGTCTGATTGGTATAGCACTAAATAAATAGATTACTTTGGGGAATATTGTCATCTTTATTATATTCGCTCGGCCTATCCAAGAGCACTGAATGTCTTTCCAATTATTTAAATCTGACTTTATTTTTGTGGCAAGTGTTTTGTAATTTTTCTCATATAATTCCTGACTATTCTTTGGTAGATGGATTCCCAAATACTTTATACTCTCAACATTTGTTTGGAATGGAATTTCTCTTTGTATCTCTTGCTGTTGCATTTTGTTGGTGATATATATATATATATATATATATATATATATATATATATATATATATATATATATATATATATATATATATATCCACAATCTTAAAGAAGAAAATGATTCTTTGAAAATTATAATTGGACAATTCAATTACAATTGAACCTATAAAATATCCAGAAATAATAAATCAAATTATAAAAAAATTAAAATGTGAATGTGAAATATAAGAAAAAATCATATATATATATATATATATATATGTATATATATATATAAGAAAAATATAAGAAAAACAACAATAGATCTGGAGAATAGATCAAGAAATAGAAACAAGAATAATTGAATGTTTCAACCAACAAAAACAACCTTGATGCAATAATACAACAAATAATCAAAGAAAAGTGTCTTAAAGTGATAGAGCAATAGGGGGAAAGTAGAAATTTAAAAATCCACTAATCACCACCTCAGAGATCCTACTATAAAACATACATACTAAATTTTGAAAATCCCAGATCAAAGAAAAAAATTTATAAGAAACAACCAAAAGACAGTTCAGATATACTAGAGCTACAATTATAATTGTACAAAATTTATCAGTAACTACAATAAAAGACTACAATATTGGTATAGTATATTATATTAATCAAAATAAGAAAGCCTACAGTCAAAAATATTATGTCCATCATAATTAAGCATAATATTGAAAGAAAAAAATGAACATTCAATTAACTTGCTGATTTTAAGGATTTTGTCTCAACAACATTTGAATCAATATAAACCAATATCAAAGACTAATTTCAAGGTTTTCAATAACAACCGACTGTTTATGTTTTATATAATAAAAGAAATTTAAAAAGCAAAATTATTCAGAAAAAAGGCATAAATAATAATTATGCTATCTGAATGAAGTGTAGAGGAACAATGACACAGACGCATTAGAATGGGGAAGAAGTTCTGAAAACCTATTCACATCAGAAATAGGTAAATAGGGAGTTTTTTATATATATATATATATATATATATATATATATATATATATAGAGAGAGAGAGAGAGAGAGAGAGAGAGAGAGAGAGAGAGAGAGAGAGAGAGAGAGAATGGGATAAAATATATAGATTAATGGAAAGGGGGTAAAGAGGGAGGGAAAGGAATGGGAAGAAGTTAAAGAAAGAAGTTCTTCCCATAAGAGGGAAGAATTGCCTAACAATTAAGGAGTAGAGCTAAAGCAAAGAATAGAAGGGATAGGAAATGAAACATTCAATAACATAATAACAAGGATCAAAAACAGATTTTAATCGAAAAAGAAAGTAGAAATAGGAATCATTGATCTCAAAGTCAAACTTAAAGATTCAATCAAAAGAGAAATCTATATGTCAGCCATATTAATATTGTTTTAAATGCATGTGTAAATGCATGTATATATATATGTATGTATGTATGTATGTATGTATGTGTGTATATGTAGGTAAATGTTTGTGTATGTATAAATACATATGCATATGTGTATGTATGTATGTGTGCATATCCTTGCTTAACTATAGCCTGCTAGGTAGAGGTGAGGGGATGAAAAGAAAAAAAGGAATAAAGTAAAATGTGCATAGCAAACAAAATAATAACCTACAAGGAAACAAAAAGGATGAACAGTCATGAATATAAAGTCTCATTATATATCCTTTCTTGAAATAGAAATTTGCTGTTACATAGTTTGAATGTTTCCTCAATGTTCTCCTGGGCACATGGTGATGTATTGTTTTGCTTTTGCTTTTTCTGTCTTTCTTTTTCTATTCTCTTTTTTCTTTTGTATTTAGTTTTAGATAAATAAATTAAAAAAAAATAATTCACTGACTAATTCCTGTTATCATCCTCAGTCTAATTCAGAAAACTGAAGTTTTAGGAGGGAATCAGGTTTACTAGTAAAAAGGGGAATAGAGGGGCCACAGAGTTCATATAAAAGTTAGAGAAAAGTAGATGAGAGGAGAAGAGTAAAGAAGGAAGAAAAGAATAGAAGAGGTAGGATTAAGAACAGAATCTCTAGGAATATTTATATAAAGGATATAAAGGAAAGAGAAAGCAGTAAAGGAAGGAAAGAAATACATTATTTAAGAAAGGAAGATGTAACTCTATTATACTAGTGATCAATTTATAGGATTAAATAATTAAATTTGGAACACATTTAGGAATCCATTATGTTATAGATAAAGAAACTGAGACCTGGAAAGTAGAATAGACTGTCTTGTGGTGGTACCCTTAGGAAGTAGCATAAATGGAATTTGAACAAGCATTCTCAACTCCAAATCCAGTCTGTTTCATGACACTGTAATTCATTGTACATCAGCCCAACATAAAGATTGTGTGGTATAACAATATAAACTTATATTGATGACAAATATAAGGAGGTAGCCTTGAGGCAACAATGCAAAAACAAATTTACTTATAGAGTCTCTAAGAAACCTCACAACAGATCCTCTAGCCTAGTTTGCTATTGAACAAAAAAATCATTTTTACAATTAAATGTATAACTGGTCCTATGTCTTCTGCTGAAAGACTTTTTAGCACAAGGAGCTTATGCCAATAAGTCCAACAAGATAGGCAAACTTTAAATATGTGTTAAATAACAAATTGTGTCTTTAATCAGAAGAATAGCCTAATATGAGAAGGCTCATCTTGAGAAGATTGATGATAAATTGATAAGATGAAGAATTGTTCTCGGTTTCCAACCACAACTATGTATGATGTCTTCTATTAAAATGTGGGACAGACTGAAATGTGGACTGGTGAAGAGGAATCCTCACAGTGATGAAATTATAGACAATTGAATTATCAAGGGATAGAGTAGTGTTTTGCACATATCTGATGCACTTTCAATATGTTTCCCCCTTTGGACATTACTTCTATCCTTCCATATTATGGCTTTCACTATTATGGTTTCATTATCTGTGGGTTAGCATAAAAAATTAAATGTGAATTATTTTGGAGTTTTGCAGAAGCTGCAGACAACATGCTAAAGCCAGCAATCCAACACAGGCAAAAATTAAGAAGTACATAAAAGATATGTATAATATTGTGTGATATTAACATATATTCTTTTCTAATAACCCATAATAATTCAAACTTCTTTTCAAGTACAAAGGAAGGACCAAAAATTTTTATGTAGATATTCCAGATTGCAGGGCTCTGAACCCTTAACCCCTGTGATGTGGAAGGGCTAACTATAATACAAGTTCCATTGTGCTCCTTTTGCAGAAAAGGAGCATGACACTCACAAAGATGAAATAATTCAAGACAATTTTTGCATGTGGGATAACTTGGAACCAGACTCAAGTATTCTTTTTCAAAATTCAGGGGCCTATTTACTGTGCAAAATTTTCTGTGGGTTCAGAGAGTATTGGGAAGTTTTAAAAATACACAAAGTTTCATAATAACATTGAAGCAGATACATATTCTGGTGAGGAGAGTTCTGGACATATAGACCGAAGATTATGTGATTCAGACTTCCTAGTTATGTAACCCTACACAAACTACTTAATCTCTCTGTGCCTAAATTTTATCAGATGGAAAGAGAGAATAAAAGAAACAGAGGATCAAATGAGAATTTTGCAGACCTTACCACACTAACCACTAGCTTTTATTATGATTACCATTATTGTTATTATCAATTATTGACTATTATCACAAGGGAAATAGCATTTGATAAATTAATGCAGTAGACTGAGATGGTATAAGGATAGTGTGATATTTATGAATCTTTTGGAGGCCTTTAAAAGGAGCTCTTATCACTGTGGTCAATGAATTTGTTACTTAAAAAAAAAGTTATTACTGAATTACTGTATAATTGGTTTCCTTTGTAATCCTATATGTTTTATGGATATAAAAACATTCTGAGAAGGAATTAAGTTGGCTTCCCCAGGCTGCCAAAGGGATCCAAGATACAAACAAGGTTAAGAAGCCCTTCTCTAAATGATCTGGACAGTTTCCAGAATAATAAAGGAAATGTTTTGCTACTCTCTATTGCACAGACCATAGCTCAAGTAGTGTGGTTCATTCCTGGAAGTCACGGTTTAGAAGTCTCATCAATGGGTTGACACATGTCCAAAGAATTGTAAATTGTACCACCTGAAGACACATTAAAAACAAACAAATAAACCAAAAGAACAACAAAAAGTCTCGAGGTTATAAGAAAACTTAGAACAGGTCATTCTCATAGTTTTCTAAGATTTGAAAAAACAACATATAGAAGACAGGTTAAATTTGTTTCTAATTGTCCCCAGTGGGCAGTGTTAAAAGGACTGTCTAAAAGCTGCAAAAAAGATATAAGTTCAATGTAATAAAAGAGAAATGAGAAACCCACACAATCTAGTTAACAACAGCAACAACAACTTTCTACAATTAATGCTACCTCCATATGGAAAATACGCCACCTTGGGAGGTGGTGAACTCCCTGTGCTGAAGATCTTTCAGCAGAAAATATAGGAGCACTTGATGCTTTAATTGTAAAAGTGATTTTTTTTTTTTTGTTGAATAGCAACTTAGGACCTGTCATGAGATTCCTTAGAGACTCCATAACTAAATGTGTTTTTGCATTATTGCCTCATTGCCATTTAGATGGTCAAAATTAATGGACTTTATTTGTTATACCTCAGGTTGCTTAAGAGCTGCTTAAGAGGAGCCAGATGTATACAGAAATGTCCTGACCCATGTTAGTGCTGATCAACTGAGCCCAAAAAGGAATGATGTTCATAGTTGAGGTTTTCTTCAGTTCATTTTACAGATGAGGAAGTAAGACATAAAGGGTTAACTGACTTGCCCAGAATCACATCTCTAGTAAGTGTCTGGATTTTTAACTCATGAAGAAAAGCTTTTTCCTTTCCAAGAGCAGAGTGATATCCTCTGCACACCTTGCTGCACTGAACCAGGCATATGGGAAAATAAATTAGCAGCACTTGATTAGTTTAAGGCATCCTCGGATGACCACAATGACCAAGTTTCCCAAACATAATTAACAACGCGAACACTTGTGGTTAGTGATCTCCCTTCATTACTAGTGATAGTTGACATTTATATGGCTCTTTAAGGTCTGTGAAATATACATTATCTCATTTGACTTTCAAAACAACTCTCTAAAGTAGGTATTATTGATACGAACCTCTCAGAAAATCACATAACCTCTCTGCACTCATAAAAGAAAATAGACAATAAGATCACCTACCTTACAGGGTTATAGTAAGAATAACTTGTAAGGCAGCTTGTGAAGTTTTTAATGACCTTAAAATGAAATGTAAATTATATGTCAATTAAATTATTTCTATTTTACAAACAGGTAAAAAAAATGGTTAAGGTCTCCAAGCAATGACAAAGATGAGATCTGTACACAGGGATTTCTCAATATTAAATTCAACTTTCTTGTTTACTATATTGTGTTGCCTAATATTAACTGTAATATTTCTGTGACTTATGACTTGAATGGTGTGGAAGTATCCTTCACTGTCACAAATCAAAGCATCATCCGTGCCTTATGAGATAATTTTATGTGTTTTGTGCTCTTATCCCTCCAAATCATTACTTGAGCTTTACTTTAGTGATGAGTAAATGGCTTTCAAAATACATACTCCATTGCTGCCCATACTCATAGATGTCATTGCTGGTTGGGTGGGGTCTATTCTGGGTAAAATCTATTCAGAGTTTCTACTCTACTGGTACCACCTTATACAGACCAATGACACTTCAGCATTGGCGTCTCATTGGTACGAGCTCCACTCAATAGCTCAAAAAGATTTTTCTTGCTACCCTCCCATTCATCCATTCAACAAGTATTTTACAAATGCTCCTTATATAAGGCACTGTGCTCATAAATAAAAATACAAAAAAAAATGCTTCCTGTGTTCAGAGAGACCCTAAAATATCCTCATTTCATCTCTATTTAGTCTTCATTAGAAAGGATTCTAGATTAGTCATTATTTCCCATACCAAAATCAGCCAATTTGCAATGTTCTTCAAATTTTCTATTCACTCATTGACTTTAAAGATGTACTAACAGATGGCGCTATACAATCTTAGTGAGACAATGAGGATGGGGAGGAGAAAGACAAAGAAAATAAACTTTCTACAACATTGAGGTATAATCTAAAGCCCAGTTTATTTGACTGGGTCATAAGCCCCTATGGCATAAGCCCCTGTATATGGAGCTCACAAAATTATGATTTATTACTGGAAAATGTTTGATTTGCATACCCATATATTCAAGGTCACAAAAATTTCTCAAGCAAAAAGTCACAAATGGAAAAAATCTTAGAAGCCCCCATCTTAAGGCCTCTGGATAGTCCTCCTTTACCCTCTTTCCTTGCTCAGAAAATGGGGTTTTAAGGTCAAAGTTAAGAATAGCAACCTGGGAGACTTCTCAAGTCACTTTTTCTGCAGAACTAATTCTGACTCTGTCATATTCTCCTGTGTCCATTTTGAGAGATTCAAAACCTTTTTATGAGGTTGAAAATGGTAATCAAGATTAAGGTCCGCAATGTTTGAAATGTGGCAGTAGGGGGTGAGAGATAATGGTGTCTAATACTTTTTTCAAGATGATTTCAAATGAGTTGTCTCTGGAAAGGAAGGTCATAGAAGGGGTAAGTCAAAAGAATGTCATTTTCTTAGCAAGATCTTTCTTTAGATTTCATTGCTAGAAGGAGGAGGGTGCTGAAAAAGAACAAATCCCAGCACCTGATGTGCATATAATCCTTTTGTTCTGTCATGAGGAGGCTGTGAATTTGATGGACCGTTTGCAAGAGTCATTGAGGCTCTCTCATGATGTCTTTGCAGAGCGGTCTCTGGGGAAGAGCTTTGTGTAATATTGCTAGATTCCCATCTGGCAAAATTGACCACTCTTCTTCCTTCAGGGCAGGTTAGGGTAAAAAACAGTGAAGACAAATTCATCAAAACAAATTCAGATCTTTTTAAAGAAAAAGGAAATGTTCCATTTTAAACTTCTTTTACACAGTTTTGAAATCCAGTCATTCTCCTGACTTTACTTATTCATTTCTATGCAGGATAGCACAACAGAAAGAACAGGGAGCCTTGGGGTGATGTTGATAAGACATATAATCTCTCCTGGGCCTCAGTTTTTACCTCTTCAAAATGAAGGAATTATGCTAGACGATCCTGATCTAAACTCCTATAATTCTATATGCCACCCGTGGCTCATATTTTTCAACATATCTGAAACCATCTATCCCCTACCTCCTGCCAATCATAATTCCAGTCTATGAAATCATAACTATCCTTCAAAATAGAGTGCAAATGTCCAATTATCCAAGACTCCTTCTGGATTTTTCTTCCCTCTGAACTTCAATAAGTTTCTCTTTCATGTAACTAATATATATATGTATATATGTATGTTTAAATGTATATATCCTATAATATATGTATTGTGTGTATATATAAATATATATATATATGTATATATACATATATATTTATGTTTATATGTGTGTATATACCTATTTAAATTACTGAGGACAACTAGATGGCTCAGGGGATAGAACATGCATCATAAAGGAAGGAAGTTTCATCTTCCTGAGTTCAAATCTGACCTCAGATACTTGCTAGCTATGTGACCCTTGTTAAGTGCCTTAACCCTGTTTGCCTCAGTTCCTCATCTATAAAATGAACTGGGAAAGAAATGGCAAACCACCATTGTCTTTGTCAAGAAAATTCCAAATGGGGTCACAAAGAATTGAATACAATTGAAATAAGTGAGCAATTATCTATCTGTATCTCTGAATTTATCTGAATGTTGAAGATTATTTTTACATGTAATTGGAAAAATTAATGAAAACTTTTTTAAAATACAGTTAAAAAGCATGACAAAGAGAATATGAAACATGGCTGTATGACACAGGAGCCATTCTTCAGCTGACAGAATGAACTAAAACTCGTGAAACCAGCTCAATCAGCTTTCATCTTGATGAAGCTAGACGTTTTAGTCAGCCTGGAGTTAGTAGAAGCATACATGCATGACCATTGCCCTCACAAAATGAAACCCTATCAAAATTATTGCTTGTCCCAAGTAATCCACACACCATTGTACTTTTATGACCTTGGGGAAATTGCCTAATATATTTGATCCTTAATTCCCTCATTTGTATAATGGAGGCAATAAATCCTAGCCTTGCCTACCTCATAAGGTTGTTGTGATGATCAAATGGTATAATGATAGTGAAACTGTATATAAACTCTAAATCACCATACAACTATATTTATGCATGTTGTTGTTATTATTATTATCAATTCTTCCCCACTGATGCTATATGACTGAGAATATATGGAAGTATGATCTCATTAGAATCACAATTGTAGGTGATCCAAAGGGCAGTGGAGAGTTGTATGTTGTATAAAAATTGGCTGGGATATGTTACAAATGCATTCTTTTATTACAAAATAGTGTTAATGACATTTACAAGGACATGTTGGATTTTAAAAGATGGGCAAGCTTGAACATGTTTTGCATTAATTATGTGTATATATATATATATATATATATATATATATATATATATATATATATATACATAATTTTAAAAATTATTAATGTCTTTTATATTATCATAATTTCCCCCACTATTAACTCTAGTCCTCTTCTTCCCAGAGAGGCATCCCATAAAAAATGGAATTTTTTATCAATAAAACAGAAGAATAAAAAGAGGAAAGAAAAATCAACATAACTAATCTATACATTTAAAAAAATCTCAAAATATGTGCAACATATGTGTTATGTGGTATATAGTAAGTCACAGTAAACATTCAACTTTTGCAAAAAGATGGGATAATTGTTTTTTCTTATATTTCTTTTGCCTAGGCATCATTGTACTTTATAATGTCAAAACACTCACTTTTGTTTTTCATTGCTAATCTTTTTGGTTGCATTTTTGTGGTTATTAAATACATTTTCTTACCTCTACTCTTACCTCTATTTCATGTTGAAAATCGTGTCATTTATCTTTCTGTACTTCTCTGTATTTATTGTTTAGCTAGGCTTTAATTGATGGACACGTACCTTGTTTCCAATTCTTGACTATCACATAAAAAGTATTTATATATGAGGATTTTCTTGTCAATAAACTCCTTGGGGTAAAACCTGTCTATGGACAATTTAGTCACCATATTTGAATAATTCTAATTTGCTTTCCACAATGGTTGTACTGATTCATAGCTCTACCAAAAATGCACAAGTATATGTATTTTCCTATACCCCCTTGAACATCAGCTCTTACCATCTTTTGCCATCTTTACCAATTTTCAGGATGTCAGAGGATGTTTTAAGTTGCATTTATCTTATTAGTGATTTGGAAAATTATTTCATATACTTTTAAATAGTTTACAATTGAGAACTATTCATTCATATCCCTTGACCATTTATATCTTGGAAACCAGAAGATTTTAATTGAACTTTGAAATAGTTTTTATGGAAGATTTATAATCACACAGAAGTCAAGATATTTTTCTCTTATGTCATTAGTCCTCTTTGAAAATGGAGGATGAGCAACAAGAACAGCAATAATGGGATAGTAGGACATAGATAAGAATTATACCAGATGTAAAAGTGTAAAGGATTTTTTGACATGATGAGCTGGCAGGAGTATCTGAATCAAAGTGATCAAAGCACTGGTGTTCCTCAACTATGTTCTCACTCTGATGTTTCATCTTGGCATGAAAGTGACCAGAGGCTCTGAGTTTTCCAAATTTCAGACTGAAGACCTAAGAAGCTAGAAAAGTTTCAAGCACAGACCTGGAAGGATTTGTCATCTGTGGACCACTTAATTATAGGTCAGATACTTGTGACTAAAGAGTTGTCCAATTAGTAATTTTTTTTGACTACAGTTAAATATGAAGATTATGTGAGTATTAATTATGTGATTCTTATTCATCCTATCATCTCATTGTTGTACTTATTGCTCATCCTTCATTTTCAAGGCAGATCAGTGATATAATAGAGCACTGTCTGCACTTGTATATGATTACACATTTTCCATAAAAGAACTTTCTAAAGTTCAATTAGAGTATTCTTGTTCCCAAGAAATAAACTGTCAAAGGGATATGAAAAAACAATTCTCAACTGACTTTTAGGCTCGAAATTCAATTCATTTTATAGTTATCCCTTTCACATTATGATATTTCCCATCACAGTTTTGATATATCATAAGTTCACTTAAGAAATTAAATAGGAATTATGGGGAAAAGGAGGTTTGCAGAAGCCGCAGAGACACAAAAAGACCAGTATATGTCACAGAAAAAGCTTAGAAACTCAGAAATACATAAAATCTATGTATAGTATTATATAATATATAGTATATGTAAAGTGTATATACATATTATATACATAAATAGTAAAGTATATTATAATATTGTATAATATCAATGCAGGTTATTTTTAATACCATAATAATTCAAACTTCTTCTCTGATATAGACAGAGTACCAAAACTGAAGGAAATGCCCACAAAGCTTACACTCTTTTAAAGTACTACTATACTTTAAAAGTAGTGCTGCATTATATCCTCCAGGAAGACATATTTTAGCAGGGTTCAGATTCTTGAGCAAGAAAGTTCCATTAGAATGTGGCTTGAATTAATTTAATAGATAGTTCTGAAACACTTATTATGTGTAAAGTTTATGAGGGTTTTTTTTGTTTAGATAGATATGAAGAATAATAAGATATAATCCTTGTTCTTATGAAGCTTATAGTTTATAGTCAGTGGAATAAAATAAGAATTGAATAGAATACGATATGATAGAATAGAATAGAATAGAATAGAAACTATTAGAACCATTGAGAAATATAAATTTCAAGGAAAATGAGAAAGGACAATAATCCATTTATTAATAGATTTTAATGCTTTAATTATTACACTAAAATTCAAACCTGATATTTTATTATCAAATGAATGTGGGTCTGGATTCTTCATCATTATGCCAAAGGTGAGAAATTCTTCAAGAATATTTTAATTGACAAATTTATGAATCCTTTCACTAAATTATTACTATTAATTCATTGCCTTTATTTTGTAATATTTTGGGACCTTTCTATATGTATTTTGTCTCCCCTGAAAGAAAGTAAGAAAGTAAACTAAAGTAAACTATCTGAAACTGAAAGAATTTCAATTTTGTTTTGTATCACCACAGTACCTGGTGCATAAGAAATGATTATAAATAAATTTATTATAAATGATTATAAAAATTTTATTATGCCATAGTTATAAATCATATATCAAGTAGACACAAAGTGAGTTCTGAAGTGATGGCTCTAGTAATTGGAAGAACTAAGAGAGTCTTCCAGCTGAAGAAGCTTTGAAAGAATCTAGGAATGTTAAGAATTGAGGATGGCGGGCATTCCAAATAGAATAAATAATTTGTGCAAAAAAAATGATATGAAATGGATTAGTATGTATAGAGAATAGTAAATAGATCTATTTGAGTAAAACAGAGAGTTCTGAAAAAAGAAGAAATGTGCTATAAACCTGGAAGATAGGGCTGCAGTAATTTGCAAAGAGATTTAAAAACCAGCAGAATCTTATTCTAGAGGCAACTAGATTTGGGAAGACAAGTTTAAATCCTCTCTCAGATGCTTAATATCTATGTGATCCTGTGCAAGGCACTTCCCTTAAATTTGCTTCAGTTTCTTGAGCTCTAAAATGGGGATAATGATAGCACCTACTTGACAGTATTGTTGTGAAGATCAAATAAAATTTGTAAAGCACTTAGCACAGTCCCTGGCGTATGGTAGGATTCTTTCCTTAGTCCAGAGGGAATGAGGTCTGACTTGTCAGTGTGAGTGGATTTGGGATAAGGACTCCCAGAATCTTTTTAGAGTATAGAGGTAGGGATTAGGAGTATCTATATAGATATAGATTAATATTTAACTCTTAAGAGATTCTAGAGTGAATGATCAGAGAAAGTATCAAGACCCATACTTTAGAAAATTAAATTTGGTAACTCTAAAATGATAGATTGGAGAGGAAAGGAATGTAGGAAATCTTTTAGCACTCTATAATGGTGATATAGACAACAGATGGTGGAGAATTTAAGTAGGATGAAGATTGTATGAATGGAGAAAAAAATGGAAGCACAATATAATATAAAGGAAGCTTGTCAACCTCACCACTGATCAGATATAACAAATGCAAAGTAGAAGACTCACCATTGATTGAGACTGGAAATTTGGATGACTAGGTGGGTAGTAATGGCTTCAACAGTAAAAAGGAAAGACAAAGACATAAAAATTTATATGGCTCCTAATATGAGTCAGAAGTATAAGATATGTTCAGAGAAGATTAGTACCTCTGGGTGAGAGATACTTTCTACCTTTGGTGTCCACCTATCTCTCACATGTGGCTCCAAGAAGCTATGTGTCAGGCACTAAACTAATCATTTTTACAAATATTATCTCATTTGATTCTCATGATAATACTGTGAAGCTTGTGATATGATTATGGCCAACTTACATTGGAAAGGGGAAAGGGAAGCAATAAAGAATAACAGTTTAAGTGCTTTATGAATTCATCTGGTCCAAATCTTTCATTTTACAAATAAGGAACTGAGTCCTATTCTAGGGATATCAGTGTTGCATTGGCTCTTCTGCATGATTCATTGTCTATCTTATCTAGTCTTTTTCTCAATGACTTTTCTATTCTAATTTTTTCTCTCAAATCATTGTTAACAAAATATTGCATTCATTTTATGTCTACCACATTGTTATATATTGTTTGGGTCACTTCTGTTTTTTGCTCCTAAGACAATGGCATTTTGTTATTTTCAAGCATATAAAATTATTGGGAGAACATTGGCATTTAAACAGATGGGCTTTGGAGACAGCCAGAAGCTTAAGATCAGAAAAGTACTGTGAAATAATTCAAGTGTAATTTATCCTGATCTCCTCCTCCTACTCAACTTGGGCCCCAATGTACTAGCCCAGTACAGTGTTGTATTGCTGGCTTTCAGTGCCTTTCAGAGACATATGTCCTGATAAACTTACCAAGTAGGCTGCCTTTTTCTGCTACATGTCACAATTTAGGAAATAGGACTTTAAAATATATAATATATATCATTTTTGTTCTTTTAACAACCCTAGGAGGTAGGTGCTATTATTATCCCCATTTTATTAATCAGAAAACTGAGTTAGACAGAGATAAGTAAAGTGATATGTTCAAGGTTACACACCTAATAAGTGCCTGAATCTGGATTTGAGCTTGGGTCTTCCTGTTGTAGCACCCTATAAACTTTCACATAGTTGTGTCTATAAACAGATATGGAAACCAAGTAATATATTATTTAAATAAAATATTTTCAATAGAAAGAACGATATAATTAAAGTAAGTGTTTTATAACTATCTTAACCAATCTTTCCCCTAAAGAAATGACTAAATGTTTTTTCCATTATTTGATTAGATAGGTAGGATAGTATAGCTGAGGGATGCTATTTATGCTACTAGATTAACTTGCTGCATTGGTGGATTTGGCTGCATGTTTTTTTTTTTGGATTGGATCATTGATTGGATGTGATTGGATTATGCAGGAATATATCTAGAAAATGAGAAACATTAATTAATTAATTAACAATATAAATTCTGGCAATAGCAGGAATCTCTGGAACATCAGCTTGTTCTGCTCTTTCTCCCACTGCCATCCTGGAAGGCAGTGGTCACCCTGGAGAAAGGACCTTTTTTCTCATTACTATCAACATCAATCACAGCAACTGTCACCTATAGGAATGTAAGCCCAACATTCCCAGGAATATCTTTCTCCATTGCCCCACCAGATCATTTGTCCTTCTTCCATTCCAGCCCCCTACAGCCCATTATCCAGGGAAGCCATCTCTGTGGAAATGCAACCTGGCAACTGCCTTAGCTGTTTCTTCCTCAGCAACAACACCTGCTGAAGACACAGGAAACAACGTTCTACATCCCAGTTTGACATTGTTACGTGGCTTGACATCAGAAACGAATATGACATGATCGGTGGAAGCAACATTAAAGAGCATACCTTATCATCTGCTTTGCAGCTGTATCTAAAGATCCGTGGGACTTTCCCATCTGCTTTGCAGCTAAATCCTTACTTATGTTTTCTCCCCAACTTGATTGTGAGTTCCTAGAGGTCAGAAATTGTCTTTATTTTTCTATTTGTGTTTCCAGTGCTCTGCACAAAGTAAGAACTTATACATACATTTTTCATTGCCTAATTCTAGCCCTCATTACTTTTAGCCTAGATTATTTCCTACTTTAGTCTCCTTGCCTCAAGCTTTTTACAACTCCTGTCCATCCTGCTAGGTGCTGTCAAAGTAATTTTAGTTAAAATGTAATCCTATTTGTGTGACTCCTTGTTCATTCAACTCTAGTGGCTTCCTAGGTGTTGTCCCTAGGACAAAATATACACTCCTCTTAATGACCTATGAAATTTCACACCAACTTATCTTTCCAGCCTCTGTGGATATTAATCTTCTTCTTACTGTTTGTAGTTAAGCTACTATTTTTTTCTGTTCTTTACATATGAATACCCATTCCCTGTCTCCATATGTCTGCATTTACTATTCCACATACACAGAATTCACTCCCCCTCTATCTCTTTCAGTGTCCATTTCTTCCTTAAGTATCATCTCTAAGAACCTAATGCTGTTCCTCCAAAAATACCTTATATTTAACTACTTTGTGAGTATGTGTGATTTATTTTTCACTTTATATTTAGGCTTTTGATTTATAAATACTTGTTTACTCCTCCATAAGTGAGTTCTGTCTTTGTACCTGCATCCACAGTTTATACCACAGTTCTTGGTACATAATTTTTTGAACTAGGGAAGACTTATAGGATATTTATTCCAACCACATGATTTTACAGATAAAGGAATGAGAGCACAGGAAAAGTGATTTATCCAAAATCACACACATGTTAAGAGGGAGAGAAGCAGGATTTGAATCCTGGATCTTTGACTCCAAAGCCCTTCTTTTTTTCCACTCTCTTGATGGTGCTTTGTGTGTAACAAAGAATTCTGCTAACAAAAACCTTGAAATGTTCTTCTGAATAAGGTCAATGAAAAGCAAGAAAATCACACTAAATTCAAAATTAGTGCTTCCATAAAGACACCATCTTGGACAGTGATTTCATCATGGAATACAGCATTTTAAAGGTAGCAAGAAATATAGAATAAGAAGGGATCATGTGTTTAAAGAGGAATGGATATGTCATAATATTGCCAGATATCAGTGAATCTTAAAAATTTAGAATTGGAAGGAAGGAAACATCTATTAAATGCCGGGCACTAGGATAAGAAATTTACAAATTTTGCCTTATTTAATCCTCACAACAACCCTGGGAAGCAGATGCTCTAATTATTCCCATTTTATTGGTGAGGATCCTGACAGTCTAGAAGAATGAGAAAAAGGGGACATTATCTTATTATGTCTCAAAGCAAAGACTGGATGACTATTTTATTAAATAACCATGTGTATTCAATTCTTGTTCATATTAGAATTGGACTAGATGGTCAGTAAGGTCCCTTCAGAGGTAAATGATGGCAAGGTGAATAGAATACTGGATGTAGAATAAGGAAAACTTTACTTCAAAATTCACCCTTAGGCACTCACAAGAAATATATGACCCCTCATTCTCCTACTACAAATCTTTGTTATCAACTCAATCATTCAGACCACAAAAACTAACTCTTTACTTTTTATATTCCATATACTTCTGACTTTATGCTCAGGAACCAGTTTTCTAGCCATGCTATTGCCAAATTCATGAACATGTAAATCCTACTTGTTTATAATACTGGGAGTAATCAGAAAACAAGTACAGATAAAGGCTTTCATTCCAGCATATAATCATTCTTTTTTTTTTTTTTTTTTTTTTTTCAGTAGTGATGGGGATAGTATATAGAACTAAAAGGTACAAGAAAAGAGAACAAGGGAAATCAACAAGTCAGCAGCAAATTTTGACAAATTCATGATTTTTTTATTTAGAATTTTTCCCCACAGTATATATGCATGAGTAATTTTTTATAACATTATCCCTTGTATTCATTTTTCCAAATTATCCCCCCTTCCTCCACTCCCTCCCCGCAATGACAGGCAATCCCATACATTTTACATGTGTTACAATATAACCTAGATATAATATATGTGTGTAAATACCATTTTCTTGTTGCACATTAATTATTAGTTTCCGAAGGTATAAGTAACCTGGGTAGATAGACAGTAGTGCTAACAATTTACATTCACTTCCCAGTGTTCTTTCTCTGGGTATAGTTATTTCTGTCCATCATTGATCAGCTGGAAGTGAGTTGGATCTTCTTTATGTTGAAGATTTCCACTACCATCAGAATATATCCTCATACAGTATTGAAGTGTACAGTGATCTTCTGGTTCTGCTCATTTCACTCAGCATCAGTTGATTTAAGTCTCTCCAAGCCTCTCTGTATTCCTCCTGCTGGTCATTTCTTACAGAGCAATAATATTCCATAACCTTCATATACCACAATTTACCCAACCATTCTCCAATTGATGGACATCCATTCAACTTCCAGCTTCTAGCCACTATGAAAAGGGCTGCCACAAACATGTTGGCACATACAGGTCCCTTTCCGCTCTTTAGTATTTCTTTGAGATATAAGCCCAATAGCAGCAATGCTGGGTCAAAGGGTATGCACAGTTTGATAACATTTTGGGCAAAGTTCCAAATTGCTCTCCAGAATGGCTGGATTCTTTCACAACTACACCAACAATGTATCAGTGTCCCAGTTTTCCCACATCCCCTCCAACATTCATCATTATTTGTTCCTGTCATCTTAGCCAATCTGACAGGTGTGTAGTGATATCTCAGAGTTGTCTTAATTTGCATTTCTCTGATCAGTAGTGATTTGGAGCACTCTTTCATATGAGGGGAGATAGTTTCAAATTCATCATCTGAGAATTGTCTGTTCATATCCTTTGACCATTTATCAATAGGAGAATGGTTTGGTTTCCTATAAATCAGGGTCAGTTCTCTATATATTTTGGTAATGAGACCTTTGTCAGAACCTTTACTTTTAAAAATATTTTCCCAATGTGTTACTTCCCTTCTAATCTTGTTTGCATTAGTATTGTTTGTACAGAAACTTTTTAGTTTGATGTAATCAAAATCTTCTATTTTGTGATCATTAATGATCTCTAATTGTCCTCTGGTCATAAATTCCTTCCTCCTCCACAAGTCTGAGAGGTAGATTATCCTCTGTTCCTCTAATCTATTTATTATCTCCCTCTTTATGCCTAAATCATGGACCCATTTTGATCTTATCTTGGTATATGGTGTTAAGTGTGGATCCATATCTAATTTCTGCCATACTAATTTCCAGTTTTCCCAACAATTTCTTCTGAATAATGAATTTTTATCCCTAATGTTGGTATCTTTGGGTTTGTCAAAGATTAGATTGCTATAGATGTACCCTTTTTTGTCCTTTGTATCTAATCTGTTCCACTGATCTACCGTTCTATTTCTTAGCCTGTACCAAATGGTTTTGGTGACTGCTGCTATATAATATAGCTTTAGATCAGGGACACTTAGACCACCTTCATCTGACTTTTTTTTTCATTAGTTCCCTTGCAATTCTCGACCTTTTATTCTTCCATATGAATTTTGTTGTTATTTTTTCTAGGTCATTAAAAGAGTTTCTTGGGAGTCTGATTGGTATAGCACTAAATAAATAGACTAGTTTGGAGAGTATTGTCATCTTTATTATATTCGCTTGGCCTATCCAAGAGCACTGAATGTCTTTCCAATTATTTAAATCTGACTTTATTTTTGTGGCAAGTGTTTTGTAATTTTTCTCATATAATTCCTGACTATTCTTTGGTAGATGGATTCTCAAATACTTTATACTCTCAACATTTGTTTGGAATGGAATTTCTCTTTGTATCTCTTGCTGTTGCATTTTGTTGGTGATATATAAAAATGCCGAGGATTTTTGTGGATTTATTTTGTATCCTGCCACTTTGCTGAAATTTTGAATTATTTCTAATAGCTTTTTAGCAGAGTCTTTGGGGTTCTCTAAGTATACCATCATGTCATCTGCAAAGAGTGATAGTATGATTTCCTCATTTCCTACTCTAATTCCTTGAATCTCTTTCTCGGCTTTTATTGCCAAGGCTAGCATTTCTAGTACTATATTGAATAGTAATGGTGATAGTGGGCAACCTTGTTTCACTCCTGATCTTACTGGGAAAGGTTGCAGTTTATTTTTATTGCATATTATGCTTACTGAAAGTCTTAAATATATGCTCCTGATTATTCTAAGGAATAGTCCATTTATTCCTATACTCTCAAGAGTTTTTAGTAGGAATGGATGTTGGATTTTGTCAAATGCTTTTTCTGCATCTATTGAGATGATCATATGGTTCTTATTAATTTGATTATTAATATGGTCAATTATACTAATAGTTTTCCTAATATTAAACCAGCCCTGCATTCCTGGTATAAATCCTACTTGATTATAGTGTATTATCTTGGGGATGATTTTCTGAAGTCTTTTTGCTAATATCTTAACAAATTCATGATTTTGATCAGGTCAAGCCTGAATAGTAGCTACTCAACTTCTAGGTAAAACCTGAAATTATTCATAGACTTTGGCTCAGATTTCGTATAGCAATCAGAATTTCATGTAAAACATAATCCAGCTTTCCAAATGTTCCATGTCTTCTTTCTTTAAGCTCTAGGTAGTATCCAACATTATTCTATCAAAATTATTAGTAATATTAAAAATGTTAGTTTGACCACAACATACAGTACAGGCTCCAAAAGAAATCTTGATTCACAATCTTAATGATTCTTGATTTTTTAAATATGTTCTCCCCCAAACCCACCTCCCTTTTTAAAGTTGTAATCATCTGAAATTATGTGTGCGCAGTCAGGATACTTTCAATGTCTTTCCATTGAGGTGGCTGTTGTTGCTCAAATGATGGCACAAAAATTCAAAATTATGTCATATGAATGTATGCATAAACATATTCTTCATCTCCATCACTGTAGTGCAGGGTGATTTGTTTCTTCAAAACCTTTCTTTACTGTCTTTTGATTCACAAACCTGAGTGGTTTTTGATAATGAAAGTGACAATTACTCTTTCTTTTAAAAAAATTATCTTTATTATTTTATTTTCCCCAATTACATATAAAAACAACTTTCACCTTTTTTTTTCCAAATTTTGAATTCCAAGTTATGTACTGATCTCCCATTGAGAAGGTAAGCAATTTGACATAGGTTATACATATATAATCATGCAAAACACATTTCCATATAAATCATTGTGTGAGAGAAAATATAGACAAAAAAAGCTAAGAAAAATTAAAAAAAATCTTGGTTCTGTATACAGGTTCTACCAGTTTTTTTTCTCTGAAAATAATACTTTTATGAGTCCTGCAGAATTGTCTTGGATTATTGCATTGCTGAGAATAGCATAATATATCATCATACAATACTATTGTTGCTATATAGACTGTTGTCCTAGTTCTGCTTATTTCACTTTGCATCATTTCATATAAGATTTTTCTAAGAGTATCTTAGCTCATTTCTTAAAGCACAATATTTCAAAACAATTATATACAATCCTATTGAATCCTTTTTGGTTTTTCTTTTCCATTTAGCTTTTTGTCCTTCTTTTGCATCTTGTATTTGAAGATAAAACTTTCCAGTTTTTATATTTTCATCTGCAGTACTTGACAATCCTCTATTTCAATGAATACCCATTTTCCTCCTGAAGTATTATACTCAAATTTTCCAGTTAAATGACTCAGTGGTAATCCTATATCTTTTGCTTTCCAGAATGGCATAGTCCAAGTTCTCTGACACTTAGAGTAGAAACTTCTAAATCTTGTACTATCCTAATTGTTGCCCCTTGACATTTGAATTTTTGCCTGCTTATTCTCCCTCTTCTTGAAGGTCTGGAATTTAATTTTAATATTTCTAGGTGATTTTCCTTTTGGTAAAATGATCAGTGTATTCTTTTCATTTATATTTGGCCATTTAGTCCTAGAATATCAGGACAGTTTTCCTTGACAATTTCTTGAAAGATCATTTGCGGGGCAGCTAGGTGGCATAGTGGATAGAGCACTAGCCCTGAATTCAGGAGGGCCCGAGTTCAAATATGGTCTCAGACACTTAACACTTCCTGGCTGCGTGACCCTGGGCAAGTCACTTAACTTAAAATAATTTGTGAGCTTTTTTTTTTTTTTTTTTTCCCCCAACAAGCCCAATAATTCTTAAATTATGTCTCCTGGATATATTTTTCAGATTAGTTGTGTTTTTCAATAAGATAATTCACATTTTCTTCATTTTTTCCATTCTTTTTTGCTTTTGTTTGCTTGCATCTTTATGTATCATCAAGTCATTAGCTTCCATTTAATCAATTATAACATTTAAGGAATTATTTTCTTCAGTGAGCTTTTCTATTTGGGCAGTTTTATTTTTTTCAGGAGTTCAATTCAATAAATTTTTGCATAGCTTTTTTTTTTTTTTTTTTTTTTTCCCCATTTAGACAACTCTAATATTCAAGACATTCTTTGCCACATTGGATTTTTGTTCCTTTTTTTTTTTTTTTTTTTGGGGACAATTTTATTTTTTTTAGGTTTTATTTTTCCAGTATTTTTGGTGCCTTTTTCTCCAAGTTTTTGACTCTTTGTTCATGCTTTCCTTGCATCACTATTATTTGCCTTCCCATTTTTCCCTCTGCCTCTCTTACTTAATTTATATTTCTTTTTTTTTTTATATATATATATATTTTATAATATTCTCTCTTACTTAATTTAAAATTTTTTTTGTTTGTTTGTTTATTTTTGTTTTGTTTTGTTTTTGAGCTCTTCCATGGCCTAAAACTAATTCACATTATTTCATTGAAGCTCTGGATAAAGGGATTTTGATTTTCTTGTTTTCTTCTGAGAGTGTTTTGGTTTTTCTTGTCACTATACTAGCTTTCTATGGTCAGATTATTTTTTCTGTTGTTTGACTTTTTTCCAGCCTATTTTTCGAATTTCCAGATCTCCCAGATTAGAGGAAATAATGGAACTCTGGTTTTCATTTATAAGAGGCAGTGTCTCGAGTTTCAATGTTCCAAATTTTCTATGACACTACTATCATAGGTAATTCTGGAAACCTGTGTTTTTTCTTCTTACAAGATAGTATAAGGGGGAGACAGAGCCAAGATGGCAGAGAGGACACATGATTCTTTCTGATCTTTTCCCACAACCCCCAGCTAATTAGGAAATCTAGCCTCTGAATTAGTTCTAGACTGACAGAATCCACAAATATTGGGAGTGCAAAAATTACCACCAGAAGATAATTTCAAAGATGGCTGGAATAGATCTGTTTTGGTTGGGCATGGAGGGAGGTGGTCAGGCACAAGGAGGGAGGCAGACCCCAAGGCCAGAGCACACTGGCCAGACCTGGGATGGGGTGTGGTCTTTGTGCAGCAGGGAATTCACAGTGAGGAAAACCATTTTTTAAAAAAATGTCTTTAAAAATGTTTACAAAAGCAAAGAGAACTCTGACTATAGATAGTTTTTATGGTGAAAGAGAAAAACAAATTTCAAATCCTGAGGAGACTAAAAGCAGATTGTCTCCAGATGAAACCCCAAAAGATGATAAAAGCTGATCCCCATAACACAAGGCTCTCCTAGAAGAAATTAAAAAGGATCTTAAAAGAGAGCTAGAAGAAAAATGGGGAAAGGAAAGGAAAACTCGGCAAGAAGGTTTGGAAAAAGCATATAACTCATTAAAAGATAGATTTGACAAAATGGAAAAAGAAAAGAACTCCCTGAAAAATAGAATTTGTGAAATGGAAAAAAATCCATAGAACAAAACAACTCATTTAAAAACTCAATTGGACAAATGCAAAAAGAAGTTAAAAAAGTAAATGAAGAAAATAATTCATTAAAAATCAAAACCAAACAAATGAAAATGAATGACACAATAAGACATCAAGAATCAATCAAGCAAACCCCCAAAAATGAAAAAAAAATTAAATATATATATATATATATATATATAAAATACCTACTCGGGAAAACAACTGACCTGGAAAATAGATCTAGGAGAGACAATCTAATGATTATTGGACTCCCTGAAAACCATGATAAAAAAAAAAAATCCTGCACACTATTTTTTTTAGTTAATCATCAAAGAGAACTGCCCTGGTGTAATAGAATCAGAAGGTAAAATAGGCATTGAAAGAACATTGAACACCTTCTGAAAGAGACCCCAAAATTAAAACTCCAAGGAATATTGTGGCAAAATTTCAGAACTATTGGGCCAAGGAAAAAATATTACAAGCAGCCAGAAAAAAAATAATTCAAATACCAATGAGCCACAATAAGGATTACCCAGGACCCTGAAGCTTCCACCTTAAAAGATGGAAAGGCCTAGAATCTGATATTTAGAAAGGCAAAAGAACTTGGAATGCAGCCAATAATAAACTACTTTGCTAAACTGAACATTTTCTTCCAGGGAAGAAGATGGGCATTCAGTGAAACAGGTGAGTTCCATTATTTCTGATGAAAAGACCAGAGTTAAATGAAAAATTTGACCTCTAAATATAGGACTCAAGAGAAGCATAAAAAGGTAAAAAGAACTTTTTATAACTGTATTTCTGATATGGGAATACATAGAGAGTGCATGTATAATTTGATTTTACTGTTATAAGAAACTAGAGGTAGAATGAAGATTGTACCAGAAAAAGGGAAAAATGGAGACAAAATGAGGGAAATTACATCTCAGGAAGAGGCAAAGGAAATCTATTATATTCAAGGGAAAGAAGGGAGGGGGAATGAACATTGTAGGAATCTTATTCTTATCAGATTTGATTCAAAGAGAAAATATTAGACATATTTGATTTACAGAGAAACTTCTCTTACCTGATTGAAAAGTGGGAGGGGAAAGGTGGAAAGAGAAGGGGTAGGCTAAAAAGAAGGAAAAACAGGAATAGTAGGGGAAAGGTATAAGAAAGGGTAAGGGATTCTAAAGGGGGAGGGCTGCTTGAAACAAGTGGTGCTCATAAGTAAAACACTGGGGAAAAAGGAAAGGGGAAAAGGAAAGAGAAAAGTATAATCTGGAGATGATAAGATGGCATGAAATACAGAATTAGTAATTTTAATTGTAAATGTGAATGGGATGAACTCTCCCATTAAGTGGAGACAGATAGCAGACTGGATCAAAAGTCTATACAATATGCTGTTTACAGGAAACACATTAAAAGCCGGGCGATGCATACAGAGTAAAGGTAAAAGACTGGAGCAGAATCTATTATGCTTCATGTAAAGTTAAAAAAGCAGGGATAGACATCCTGATCTTAGATCAAGCAAAAGCAAAAATTGATCTAATTAAAAGAGATAAAGAAGGAAACTATAGCTTGCTAAAGGGTACCATAGATAATGAAGCAATATCAATACTAAATATATATATACACACACATATATATATATATATATATATAATATGTGTGTATATATATACACATATATACATATATATGTATATGTGTATATACATATATACATATATGAATATATATGTATATATACACACACATATATACATATATATATATATATATATATATATATATATATATATATATATATATATATATATATATATATATATATATATATATACAACAAGTGGTATAGCATAGAACTTACTTCCTAAAGGAAAAGTTTTGTGTGTTCTGCTACTGTAGAATTTATTCAGTCATTATTTAAAGGTATTTGAATGGACTTGGTGAAAAACTCAAGTGAGTCTCTGCCTTTACTCAGCCAACTTGGCTCCTCTCTTCAATGATTCTCGCTTTAATGTTATAACAGGAACTATTAAAATACTTTAGTTGCATTTTCATTGATTTGCACAATATAATCACACCATGCCTATGTTGGAAGGATTCCTCGAAGTCTTTTAATTTCCCATCCAAAATAGGAATTATCACTAAAATAGCATCCTAAGTGTGTCACAGGTAGGATCACAGAACTGGACAGGGAAAGAAACTCAGCAGCTTATCTAATATAACCCCCTCCTCTGACAGATGAATAAATGAAGAGCCAGGTGAAATTAAAAAATTTGCTTTAAGTGACAAGAGTAGACAATTAAACTTCAGTAAGACTTCAGTGCTGATTCTAGTGACTGTATTCTCTTCATTGAAGCATACATTCATTCAATCTCAGTTTAACCATTTCTCATGACATGAAATTCATTACCAGTCAAGAACCATAGTCCCTTGTTGGATAGCTATAAATATTAAATATTTCCTTCTTGTATTGAGTAATAATTAACCTCCCTGTAACTTTTATCCTTGATCCTAATTCTTTCTTTGGAGTCAAATAAAAACAAAACAAAACAAAACAAAACAAAACAAAACAAAACAAAAAAACAAAAACAAAAACAAAAACAAAAACAAACAAACAACAAAAAAAAAAACCTTGAATTCCTTTAGAGGAGATAGTCCATTCAACTCTTTCAATATGGCAATTGTGCCCTAATCTCTCATATCCCACCTCAAGTTTTCTTTTCTCCAAACTAGTCTATCTTCCTGCTACAAATTCTTTAGTGAGCTGCTACCATAGTGGTAGGACTTGGAGGAAAAACTTGAGTCTGTATCTTGGCTATATTCTTTACTCATTTGGTGATTTTTGGCATGTCTTGTTTACTGAACTTGGACTAGGTTCCTTCCAGTTCCAAATTCTATGATTTTAAGATTCCTACATCTCCACCTCTCAGATTGCCTATCACTTACTCTGTATATAACCTGATTACAGCTATTGCATCCTGTACTAGAGCATAATCTAGAGCATAATTGTTTTGTTTTTAACTTTCCCTTTTACCAGGAGTTTAGCACAACATACAGACTATAGCAAGATCTTAGCGAAGGTCTGACTTTGACTCCTATTGTTGCCATATTCATGTGTATATATTTGTACATATATGTGTATGTATGTATGACATTTTAATCAATCTATATAGCCCATACATTGACTAATTTTTTAGCCATTTTGTCAGTTATTGTTATTATTATTATTTTTATGGCAATAGTGTGGCACAGTGAATAGTGGGCCATATAGATAAATCTTTATAATCATATGTTACAAAGAAGGTACTAACTTGAATTCATGGAAGGGATTTCCTCATCTGGGAATCCCTGTAAAAATGAAATCAAATATCACAGATATATCTTGAATTACCATAAAATTAACAATGGCATAACAATTTTTGTCATTAAATATGCATTAATTTTTTAGACAAGTGGTTTTAAATGATTCCCGATATATTAAACTCTAGGCAGGTTCCTATCTTGCATATCCCTAGTATGAGAAAAGTATTAGACAAGGTCTGTACCCATGAATAGTTTTCAATCTAGATAGGTTACACAACTTAAAACAATAATTAGGGAACACCATAAGATTACATGCATAATTAAGAGTAATGTGTTGTGGTGGGAATTCTGCTGGGCTAGTAGTCAATAGACCAGACTTCTATTTCTAGCACCTATATTTACTATCTTTGACCCAGAACAAATTACTGAACCTCAATATCCTCAGCAATAAAACAAGGATGAGAGTCACACCTGTATGACCTACCTTACAGACTTGTTTTAAGGAATGCATTTTTAGGTTTTAAAACATCATGCAAATATGATCTAAATAAGAATTTTGCTTTTTATGATTCAGAGAATAAAAGTTATAAAAGTTCAGAGTTGAGAAATATTAGTGTAATTCAGATGGAATAGAGAAGAGATAGGGTTTCTTCTGAAACTTGAAGGATGAATAGAGTTTGTTTGAAGGAGCTGGGGTGGATGGGCAATGGGGGGAAAGAACATTTCAACCACAGGAAACAACACCGAAGAAAATTTTAGCTTTATCTACTTTTGCATAAAGCAGATCTTTTTAATGACTTTTGTGGCAGATCCTTTTGACAGTCTGGTGAAGAATATGTGGATTCCTTTTTAGATTTTTTTAAAAGTTTATTTCTTTTCTTTCTCCTTTCTTCCTTCCTTCATCCATTTTCTCTCTTTTTCTCTATTTTTCTTTCTTTTGTCCTACTCTTTCCTCCTTCTCTCCCTCCTTCTTTCATCTTTGCTTCCTTACTTTCTTTTTCCTTTCTTTTCTATTTTTCTTTCCTTTCCCTCCCTTTCTTGCCTCTATTCATCTATTTTATTTCTCTCTTTTTTCTTCCCTTCCTCCTTTCTCCCTCTCCCTTCCTGCCTCCCTCCCTTCTCTTCCTTTCTCCTTCCTTTCCTTTTTTTCCCTTCCTCTCTTTTTTTTTTACTTCCTTCTTTATTCCTTTTCTCTTGCACAAATCATTTCTAAGGATATATGTGACTTAAGGAAGCTTCAAGAAGCAGGAAGCAATTTACAATTTGTTTTTCTAGCTTCTGCACAGAAAAAGACTGGTCTTATTTTAAGCCATTCTCAGAGAACAGGGAAATCAAACTGGAAAGAAAGAAGGAAAGAGTGAGAGAAGAGGAAAACTGGCAAAGGAAATGGGATAAGAATGAAGAATTATGGAGAAGTTCCTGAAACCAAGAATAAAAGTATAAAGATACAGTAAAGCAAAGGAACAGGTCAGAAAGGAACAGTATGACTTTGGGGCATGAGTATTCACCACAGAAGTCCTAAATGGAAATTGATTCTGATAGTGGCTAAGAGAGTAAATCCATAGTTGGAAAGTCCTAGGAAAAACCTTCAGCCCTAACTCCTCTACTTCTGCAGGAAACCCATTTAAACCAAGCTTGTAAGAAATCCCACCACTTTTAACTTTGATACAATACTGAGGAAAAGATAAACCTTAGTAGCTTGATGGACCTGCAATGAGGATTTTTAACTTGAGCTAGAATGGAGCACCTGAATTCATACTTGATATGCACTACTTACTAACAAGAGTAATGCATGAAAATCACTTGTTATTTCTATGCCTAAATCTTTATAAAATGGTATTTGTAATACTACCTCCCAGTGTTTTTATAAGCATTAGTTGCAAATATATATATATATATATATATATATGAATATATGAATATATATGAATATATATTTATATATATATATATGATATATATCAGTGGTATTGCTGAACTAAAGGGTATACATAGTTTTATAAATCGTTGGGAATAAATTCAAATTGTCCTCCAAATTATTTGGATCATTTCATAATTTCAACAACAATGACTTAGTGACCGAATTTTTCCATATTCCTTCCAACATATATTGCTTTCCTTTTGATTATTTTAGCCAATCTGATAGTCAAAATGTAATATCTCAAGTTCATTTTAATTTGCATTTTTCTAATCAATAATGATTTAGAGTATTTTTATAGGATTTCATTTGATTTATTCATATGAAAACTAAACTGCTTTTATCCTTTGGCTATTTATCAATTTAGAAATTCCTCATTTTCTCATAGATTTTATGAAGCTCTTTATATGTTTGAAATGTGAGAACTTTTACTGAGAAATTGTCTATAAATTTTTCCCAAAATGTTCTGTTTTACTTCTGATCTTAATTAACATTTGTTTTATTTGAACAAACTATGATATATGATTGTGATTGAATACTATTGTGAGATAAGAAATGAAGAGGTTGATGATCTTAGAAAAAACATGGATACATTGGCATGAAATAAGGAAGATCAAATTAAGCAGAACCAAGAGAATACTGCATACAACTAGTAGCAATATTGTTTTAAGAACAACTTTAAAGAAATAAGTAATTTTGACTATTATAAAAACTCAGATTAATTATAAAGAACCTATGAAAGAAGATGCTATCTGAATCCAGAGAAAAAACTGATGAATCAAAGTATGTATAGAATGATTTTACATATGCATATCTTTATCAATTTGTAACCCTCTCTAGGGTATGGAGGAGGGAATACAGGGGAAAATAAATTCATTAGATATTTAAAAGGAATGAAAATCTGTACATAATAGGTTTGTAGTTTCCTGTGCAATCATATTTTCTTATACCATGTTATGACAATGTGTTATTACATAAATTAAAAATGAAATAAATAAAAACATTAAAATATAGGAAACAGTATAAATATAAGCTCTATGATTAACCCAATTCTTCATGAACATTCAGTCTTTGTTTAAAAATTTTTTCTTTATTTAGGAATTCACTATACCCAGAGGTAAACCATCTCATCTCTGACAGTCTCCTCCAGGATATTCACTTTAGAATTACCAGATGGGCCCAGATGGACTTTCCTGGAAACAAAAGGGAAAGTGTGACCAAATATTAAATCAATTCAACAAACATACTAATTCATATTGCCATCTTTCCATTGGAAAATAGTTTTATATATCTTTCTCATCTGATCAAGAACAGAAAGACTTTTTTTTCTTTAAGCATATATCTCTCTATATAGACTAAAATGCTTTATTTTTGACAGGAAAAAATAGGAACAGAATTGAATCACATTTGAAATGACAGTCACTGGTAACCATGGCTTTTACACTGAGGCTGGAATTCAGCCTTGGCTGCTAATGTTGAAAAGCTCTTACCATTAGATGAATGTTTGGCTGCTACTGAGGCATAAATTGATGGCATCAAATGAGTTGGTAGTGGACAATGATAAATCACAGCAGACCATGTCATCTAGTTGCATTAGCTGTCCATTCTTCCATTTGTCAGAGAAAATCACCATGATGAGTTGGGGCCAGCGAATGCATCCCTCCCTTTTTTGAACTCTGAGATCATTTATTCTCTGCATTGCAAATTTTGTTCTTTTATTGTTTCATTCATTCAGCAAATATTTTGAGGTATGTAATAGGTACCTGACATTTGATATGCATTGCTCTCTAATATTTTCCTTTACCTAAGTCCTGTTTTTACAATAAACATATAAGCTCTTTAACGATTAAAATATTTTTTATAATTCTTGATAGAACATTAGACATACCTTAAATTATCATAAAATAAACAATAGAAATTTGGAAGGTACTTTAGAAAGAATGTCATAAAATAGAATGCTAGAATTGAAGAAACCATGAAACAAAGAATTGTAGAGTTGGGATTAGATTAGTGACATAAAGGTCAAATAGAAACAGTATATAAGGATCCCTGTGGGTCATTTACTGACAGCTTTAAAATGTCATGTTATCTATTTTAATTGTATTTTATATTAAATTTTGTATAAATTTTATAACATTTCTGTATAACATATATGTATACACACACACTCATATACACGTATATTTGGTTGTGGCCTTATTCAGGAGGGATCTGCTAGCTATATGTATTATACCTCTGCCTTAGAAAATGGAATGTTAGACATGGAAAGAGCCTTAGACTGTATACTATTAGAACTAGAAGGGGCCTTAGAGCATATAATACTATATAATGATATTTAAAATGATACATAATAATACTCACTATAAAATACTTAGAACAATAATACTATAGGGGATAATGGAGATAATTATTTGTAGAAAGTTTAGGTATACTTATGGAATTAAATTCAATTGCAACTAGGAACGCATCTATTGAACTACAGAGGGAAAGCTCAAAGCAATTGTTATAAAGGTAGCATATAAGTAATACATAAAAAGAAAAGAAAAAAAAAGGTTTTTTTTTCCATATTTGTGTAAGTCTTTAGTGTTCACAAAATACTTTGTTCATGTTAATTCTTTCCAGAGAGAGGGAATTGTAAGGAATCATCATGGGTTCATCAAAAATAGCTCATATCATATCAATCTACTTTTCTTTTTCAACAAGGTTTCTAAATTAATGGCTAAAGGAAACACTGTGACTGCAATTTAAGCAGATTTTAGAAAACATTAGATAAAATACCTCATAGTATTTTTATGGAAAAGAGGGATAAGTGAGACAACACATTAAATGGGCTCATCACTAGGCAGGTAGTCAGAATCAACAATTCAATGTTAACATGGTAGAAGAACTACAATGATGGACAATATCATGTTAAGACAATAAAGCCATAAATGCTATGTTTATCAAATTGGTAAATGCCATGAAGCTGGGAGGTATCATTAACACACTGGACAGTAATAACTGAAAAGATCTTGACAAAACTGAACATTAGGTTGAATCTAGATGAAGTTAATGAGTGATAAATTTACAGTTTTACATCTAAGTACCAAAAATGTACTCTTCACTAGTACAAGATTGGAGAGGCAAAACCTTAATTAAATAGTCATTATACTGAAAAAATGAACAAGGGCAGAAAATTCTGGGAAGATGGCAGAGGTCAGAAAATATAAAGTTCTCCAGATTTCCTCCCCAAACAAGACAAAATAGCACCTCTGAGTGAAAACAGAGTAGCAAAAATAAATAAGATTAGGGCAGAACATTTCCTTTTGAGCAACCAAGGTTGTTCCCAAGATGGTGGTTTGACTCTTGAGTGAAGAATAAATACCTCCAGGCTAGCATCATGCCATAGCATGTTGAAAGTCCTGAAGGTAGGAGGGTTGGAAGGTAATTTTAGCAACAGTCATAGAAATTTGTACTTGTGTGACAGTGTGGGGAGTTGTGGGTCTGAGCAGGGAAAGACTGAAGGAATCTTTGCTGATAAAAGACAGAGAGAGCCCTGGGATAGAAGGAATAAGCACAAACCTGGGTAATGCAGCAGTGGAGCAGGGATGCTGCTGGCTGAGGGCACTTATAGGAATGCTGAGATCTTGTTTTCAGTTTCAGTCCAGAAGGGAAAACTGAAGAGAAAATAGGGAAATGATACTATATTTCAGCCATATTAATCAATATTGTTTTAGAGTATTTAAAAAATTAGACAGTATAAGGTTGTATTATTGCTGTGGTACAGGAAGTGATAAACTAGTAGATTTTAAAAATATGGAAAGATTTGGATTTATGAAGAAAGATGTTATTCATCTTCAGAGAAACAGAGGAAAAGTAGAAATAAGCAAAGTACTATTTTATATATATATATATATATATATACATATTAATTCATATAAGTATATATGTGAGTGATTATAGATATCTATGTACAAGTATGGGTATATGTATATGTGTGTATATCTATCTATGTATCTATCTATCTCTGCTTAACTGTAGCCTAGAGGGAGGAATGGGGGGTAAGGGAAAAATAAAGTAATGCACAGCAAAGGACAAAAAATACCCCCCACAGGAAGCAAAGAAAGATGAACATGTCTGAACACAGTGTATACTATTACATAAGCTTTCTTGAAATGGAAAAAAAATATTGCTTTATATTTTGAATCCTCTCCTATGTTCTGCTGGATTTTTTCCCCCTTTTCTTATTTTGTTTTTAAGTTCAAAATAAATGGAGAAAATATAAAAGAAAAAGAAAACTAAACAAGGGAATTTGGGGGATGGCAACCTATTATGAGTCAACAGTGCTTGGATATATTAAAAGACAGTTTCCAAGAAAAGAGCAGAGAAGAGTTCCACTGTATACTTGGTAGTGGTAATCAAAGAAAAACAGACAGAAATAAGAGATTTCTTAGAGATTAACAAAAGCAAATTAACAAGGAGTGACTTCCAAATTAATAGAGTTGGCCTTTAAATCAGGAGTCATGTATTCAAATCTTATTATTTTCTACTTGTAGGACCAGGGGGAAGTTACTCAATTTTTCAGAGACCTAGTTCTCTTATCTGCAAACTAGAGATAATACTATGTGAACCATTGATTTCAAATGATTGTTTAGAATAAAATGTTTTGTAAACACCAAAGATAATCAAAGAGTAGTTATGTATTTAGAGAAAACAAATAAGAAAATATAAGAAATGAGAGCAATGGAGCTGAAGGAAAAGGTCAGTGATAACTAACAATTTTTAAGCTGAGGAATTGGAAGGAAGGTAACACAATTGATAGCAGGAAAATCAAGATAAGGAACAGGCTTTCTTAAAAGCCAAGAAATTCAAATTTAAATTTGAGATCCAGTTGCTTCTGAGAAAAAAAAAAAAAAAAAAAATTCCAAGAATTGAGCCAAAATCTTCTGAATAGGAAGTGAGAGGTATCTTGGGCAAGTCAGACTATTCATGAAACTACACACTTTGTGTTTATAGTGAAAGTAATATTCCTTAATTGAAAAACAACCAAATAGCAGAAGTACTGGAGAAAAGAAACTCAGTAGAAAATAAGCTGGTATAATTTATAGAGTGCTGGATATAGTGGATTCTAATTTTATCATATGCATCTGATCTTATATTCCCCCAGCTATCCTCTTATATCTCTTCTTCCCATAAGGGCTAAACTCCATGTAAAAAAAAAAAAAAATCATCTATACTTGGAACCTCTATTGCCTCTCCTCTCAGTCAATGTCTTCTAAACCTTTTACAATCTATTTCCTGACTTCCTCAGTCAACAAACTAGCAATAAGCTCCTAACTCCTCAATCTTAAACCACTAATGATTTTTTTTTTTTATCAGTCTTCATTCTTTTTTACCTCTATACAGTTTTTGACACATAATGGATCATTTGGAAATTTTTCTCCAGCTTTTAATCATATAATTCTCTCCTAATTCCTCTGTCTGATACTCCTCACTCCTGCTTTGCTAGATTTTCAGTCATGTCACACCCATTAACTAGAAGTATCACTCAAGAACTTTTCTTGTGACCCTCTTCTCTTTATATGATCTCATCAAATCCCTTGTGTTCAATTATCATCATTATGCCTATGATTCCCAAATCTATATATTCAGTGTTAAACTATTCCATCCCACATGACAAAGCTATTCTTTGGTCCTTGAATTGATTGTCTAATAGATATCCTAAATCCCACTAGCCCCAAACCAAAATAATGCTAATTTTTTTTTCCTCTTCTGAACATACATAATGTGATTGAGAATCACTATTCTTTCAGTGATCCTGGGTCAAAAACTCACTGTCTCCCTAGAATCCTTACCTTTAGTCACTCACTTTTGTAATCAGTTGTCAAATCTTGCATTTCTACTTTTTAATATTTCTGATATGTGCTTGTCTATCTATCAGTCTAATTGAGCACAGAACTAGGATTTAAGCCCAGGACTTCTAAATACAATTGCAATGCTTTTTGAATATAGAGCTGAATATACTGGAAAACCAAGAGAAGCTGGTCAGAACAAAGTACATTTATAATCTAGGAAAACTATTCAAGTCATGTTTGAGACTATTGTTTAGCTACAAGTTTGAATAATCTTTGGTGTGCTATCAAAGACCACTCTGTTGCTTGGGGGTCCTACCTATTATGTCAGTTTCAAAAGGCCCCAAAATGGAAGGTCACTTTTCTGGCTCTATTTATTAATTCTAAAGGGCACCAATTTTTTGAGTGGTAAAAGCTGGTCTGACACGACATCATTCTCTTCCAGGCACAGATGACCTGAATGGGTCTCTGTCCTTGAAATATAATTGATTCAGAGTCTTGACATAGCCAAGGCCAAACCTATTTAAAAAGTCGTGGAGAGCAGATTCATAACCCCCTCTTGGTTTAAGTTTTGGCAACCCCTTCTTTCATATGGTACAAATAATCATAAAATTAAACAGCTTCCACTTACAATTTTATAGCATTTCCCGCCTAGCCCTTGCCAACTTTTCAATAATAACTTCACATATAATTAGTATGTAATCTTCAGGCATAAATAACACTCTAATTAGTTAGTAATCTGTAATTATAATTTACTTACTGACTAGGTATGTGTGTGTTTGGATGTTTTGAAATAAAACAGTCTTTTATAATAAAAAATACACTAAAGGGGAATTATGAAGGATTTTATTTGTAAACTGTTTTTAAAGCTACCAAGGAACAAGAGAAATTAGTTATAATCCATTCATTGAAAGTGAGTGTCCTTATCTAAAGCACATGCACAATAATTGTAGTGCTCTCATAAAAGAATGAAAACCTGGACTGGATTAAAGGAGATCATAGATTTCCAAATAATAGAAAATGTATCTTCACTCCTTCAGTCTCATCCTTCTCATCTATAAAATTAGAATAACAGCAACAATAATATAACATATTTTTAATGACACTTTTATAAAGCACTTTAAGGTTTGTAAATTACTTTAAACCTAATTTCATTTTATTCTCACAATAATTCTGGAAATTGGGTGCTATTATTTCCCTCATTTCACAGATGAGGAAACTGAGGCAAAGTTGAAATGACTTGTTGAAGTCTAAATAGCTGATAAGTTTGAGGCCAGATTCCTACTCTGTGTTGTCTTCTTCCCTGAGATATCAGGAGGATGAAGGTGATAATAGATATGAAAATATGTGGAGAATTTAAAATATGTCAAGAAAAAGAAGAAATGGAAAGAAGAGGTAATAGGGCATGAACAGTTATGGAGGAGGCTACCTTAAAAAAAATTGTTTTTTCTTCATTAAAATTCTCTAATCAAGGACTAACTATCCAGACAAGAAAGTCACAGAGAACATCCTTACTTAATAGGAAATGGGCCTGTGAACTTTGATGTTCTGTATACTGTGTGAACTTAGACAAATTACTGCCATTCAATTTGCTCATTTATAAAATGAGGCCTGGGGATGGATTACCAAATGTTTAAGATCCTTTCTATCCGAGAGAATCTAAGATTATTTAATCCTTAATGAAATATGTAGTGAAGTGGTTAAATTAATATAGGTTCAGATCCCACTTCCACATATGCTAACTATAGCTAATGTATGATTTATCTTAATTCCCCAGGGAATTTTATGAATACAAAGTAAAGAAAATTACCCATATCCCTTGGCAGAGAGCATTTTCACCCTGGGAGTCCAACTCCTGGTTTACCTAAACTATAATGCTAAAAATAAATAAATAAATATGTAGGTAGATAGATAGATACAGATATAGAATACATGTTTATGTAATATAAATTTGTGTGTATATGTATGTGTATGTCTATGGAGACAGAGAGAGAATATGTTTTCTCTAGCGTGAGGAACTCCTAGTATAGAAATAGTCTTTGTTCACCTTCTCTTCTATAACTTTGTCTGAGAAAATTCCTGAGGCATTTAAAGGTTAAAAGGTTTAGCACACAATCAAACTGATAAGATTTATATCACAGGTAAAGCAGCCCAGATCATCTTGCCTTTGGGTTTGGCCCTCTATTGGCTACCAAGCTGTGTGTCAATAGCTATTTTTCTTATTTATGAATTCTTATTCTATAGTAATACTGAAATAATTTCTATATAACTCGTAATAATTTTCAAGATTTTTAATCATTATTATAGAAAAAAATTTCTCTTTTATCATATTTGGAGTTCAATGGAGACAGTTTTAGGACCAATTAATATTTTATTATTCTTGTATATTTAATGTTCTTTGGGCTATTGTATGGAATTTATTTTTGAAGCTGAGTAAGAGTATTGAGATATATGCTCAATTTCTGGGTGTTAACAGGATTACTGGAATAACTCTAGTAACAGACAATAGCAGGAGGCTATTTATCTTGTCCTGATTCCTTATAGATTTAATTCCTTCCACTCAGAACTTTTTATTCTATGTAATTCCATAATTATGAGTATTTCTATGGTAATATCTGTTAAAAATTTTCTCAGAGCACCTAGATGACATCGTAGATAGAGCACCAACTTTGGAGTCAGAAGGAAATGAGTTCAAATTCAGCCTCAGATAACCACTTAACAAGGTCTAGCTGCATGACTTTGGGAAAGTCACCTAACCGCAATTGCCTCAAAAATTTTTATTTTAATTTCCTAATATTTTATGTTTATTTCTAAAGTGGAACAATGCTTATATCTAGGTAATTGTGGGCAACAGATATATTTGTTAATGCTGTAGTTCCATCAGACTTTATCAGCTAAATTCCCTAGGATACTATAGGATTTGAATTTGAGAGAAAGGGTTTTTTTTTTTTTTTTTTTTTTTTTTGTTTTGTTTTGTTTTGTTAATTTATAAGATTGAATAAAATTCTGTTTAGATAGTTCTACCTGTGATTTGATCTTAGAAAGTATTCAATTGTCATTGCATATTTATAATTTGCAGTAACACTTTACACAGTAGATGTTTTGCATTTGCTGTTGTCATTATCATTGTTTACAAAATCATTATTATTATCACATGCTAGATAGGAAGAGGAAGAAGGAGGAAGAAGGCAAGAGCTGCGTCTTTTAGCAATCCTTCCTAAAAGTGCAAAAATAGGAATAATAATACTCAAATTTTATCACTGCTATCTAAATCCTAATAAAACAATTTAAGAAAAGATTATGTCTTTTGGTCTTTGGCTAGACGTCCCAGAAAGAGCCAGACAATGAAATCCAAAGAGGACAATATGATTAAGTCTGTAGCAATATTAGGTTAATTCCAGATCCTGTTTAGTTCCATTTGGATGTTGGTCAGGAGTACATTTCTCTCTCTGAGCCAATGCTTGTTAAAACTCGAGGCAAATTCTAAAAAAATAACCTATTTTGTCCCATGTCTGGAGCTGAGCAGTAATTCAAAAACCTGGTCCCATAATAGCTTCATATCATTTATTTGTTCACAATTTTCCGGTTGTCATGAGCATCCAACAATACCTTTCCAATTCAGGTTTCAACTAATAGAAGGTTTAGATTTCAACTAGATCTTTAGCAGTGGGAACCATAAACACAGGCACTGAATGGAACATTTTAAATTAAAATGGTAAGTAGGTAAATAAATAAACAAAATTTGACTAGCAGGAACATCCTTTACTCTCCCAGTGGGACAGATCAGCTGTAGCTAAGGTTTATTTATTTATTTTTTTTCTTTATGTACTTGTAGCTTCTGACATTGGTTGTTGCAAAGGCTGTGACTTTTAGGTAATAATTTAAGATAAGCTATTCAAACAACAGGACATGGGAAAAGGGAAGCATAATAAAAGAGAGAAAGCATTAAATAAGAAATGAATGAAAGAGTGAAGGGAGAAAGAAAGGTAAGGGAGAAAGAGAGGGAAGAAAGGAAGGAAGGAAGGAAGCAAGGAAGAAAGGGTGAGAGGAAGGGAAGGAAGGAGGGAAGGAGGAAAGAAGGAATAAAGGAAGAAAATAAAGAAGAGCTATTTAAGGCTTCAAAGTATCTAATGCTTAAAAAACTGAATGGTTTCTCACCAGATGGTTTCTAAGAAAAAAAATAGCTTAAAATGACTGATCAAAGATTTTCTGGGTGGCTCAGCTAGGTCTTTTTAAAAATTCTCATTTTGATAAGACAAGTGCAAATGAAATGTAAAAAATAGAGAGTGCACAATTCCTCCTAATCTTTGTGAAATTCAAATTTCAGAGAGAATACAGATGAGAATTCATGTTTAGTCAAACTTAGAGAAATAGCAAAGAAAAAGGGAAGGAAGAAAGGAAAAAAATGAAGAAAGGGAGGGAGGAAGAAAAGAAAGAAAATAAGGAAATAAAAAGGAAGAAAGGGAAGGAGAAAGAAAATGAAGGAAGAACAAAGGAAGAAAGGGAGAGAAGAAGGAAGGAGGGAGGGAGGGAGGGAAGGAAGGAGGGAAGGAAGGAAAGGGAGGGAGGGAAGGAGGGTGGGAGGGAGGGAGGAAGGATCATTAGCCATAAAGAATAGCTGAAAATCTTCACTGTACAATTTCACTAAATCTGTGTAAGCTTCTCCTTCTTTAGCTACTATCAGACTGTTACCTGAAAGTCTCCCTCTTAGAGCTCCACTCTCCCATAATATAAAACTAATATATTTTTAATTTCATTCCATCCCCACCCCTATTCCAAGCACACACACACACACACACACACACACACACACACACACACACACACAAATACTCTAGTTCACATGCAGTGTACTGTGGATTATAAATTTGGAACAGGACAGGATTGTAGAGGCCACTGATCACATCCCCTAATTTCACATTTGAATACACTGAAGCCTGGAAAGGTCCAGGGTCACCCAGCCAGTGTTGGAGGAAGGGATTCCTAACTCTGAGACGAGGGCCCTTTTCACTTTGCCTGATGCTATCAGGGGTAAACCCTCACTCATCTACTGATTTTTGCTGTCCACAGAGAACAATCTAGGAATACAACATAGAATTTGGCCACTAGAAAGTATATCATGGGCCACCAAGGTAGTGGCAAGGTGGGAGTGGGGTCAGTGCTAAGGAAGCCATTATCTCCATCCTCTCACTTGACACAAGCCCCCTTTGTCCACCTACCATTGGTCCTCTGTCCTGACTCCAATAGAGACTAAAGCTAGCACAAGATTCTATGTATCTAGGTTTTTGTCCCAGTATATTTCTCTTGGAAAAGATACTCATCTCAGCTATACTCTTTCATATTCTATATTTAGAAATTTCCCTTCTCATTTACCCCCCCTGCCTTTTATAAAATTTGAAGATTTACCCTAATTTTTTTTTTCCTGAATGACCATAAGATTTATTTATCCAGTGACATAACTAAACATGGTAGTGCACACAAGGAATTGTAAAGAGCCTTTGAATTGTAAATTTCTAGACTAATTGTAGAAAAACTGATTCTACTCCCTCACCTCTTCTCCCAATTAGTGAAAAATTAGGGAGAAAATAAAGCCATGAGTCTGGCGAGCTTTTACCTCTCTGCTCACAAGGAGAAGGAAAGAATGGTGCAGTTGACCCCATTTGAAGTCTTCACAGCTTTGGTTCATAGAACAGCCTCTTTATGCTGATTTGGAATCCAAATCTTTGATTTCATTTCCATTTCTTCTCTCCCATCTCTACATCAGAAGCCCTTTCTATCCTTGGGTAGTCCTGCCTATTGCTCTCCAGGAGTGACCACAGATCCTGTTTCAGTATGCCCTGATTATTATGGCATCAATACCACTGACTCAATCCCCCTCATCAGTTCTTTGGAAAGGTCAGTTAAAAGTCAATAAGGAATATGACAGGATGTCTTTCTTTCAGACCCTAGCCAAAAGACTCTAAGTAGGAAAAACTTTCAAGAACAAATAAAGTGGAAACTGCCATACTGTGGGGAAATGACAAAGTGGAGAGGGTAGTGGGCTTAGAGAAAAGGAGACTCGTCATCAACATTTGTATTAATTACTTGGATTCCCTCAGATTTTTATTTTAGTCTTATATGAGCTAGAGAAGGAAATGACAAATCACTTCAAGAAAACCCCAAATGAGTTCATGAAGAATGCGAGATGATTGAAATAACTAAACAACAAAAAGTGTGCAAAAAATAGAGCAAGGCATGGAATTAGGAGACCTGAGTTCAAATCTGACCTCAGATACTTACAATTGTGTGACCCAGGCAAGTCACTTAAACTCTGCCCACTTCAACTGCAATATGATGAAAATAATAACACTTACTTCCCAGGGAGGTTGTGAGGATCAAATGAGAAAATATTTGTTAAGCATTGAGCAAAATGCCTAGAACATAGTAGGTACTCTATAAATATGTATTTCATCTCTCTCTTTATCTTTTTTTCCCAGATTGGCACTGGGGAATATTGTGTCTTGGAAAGAATGTTCTATTCTGAATCAAAATAACTGGTCTTACCATATACTATCTTTATGACTTTGAGCAAGCCCCATCTACTCTAGGAGCTTCAGTTACTTTATCTAGAAAATAAAAGTATTGGGCTAAATGAATCTTTCCATTAAACACCTTCCTAATCTAAATGATATTATAAACCTTCTTTTAGCCAAATTGAAGGCAGGGTGGGAAAAGAGAGAGAGAGAGAGAGAGAGAGAGAGAGGAGAGAGAGAGAGAGAGAGGAGAGATGAGAGAGAGAGAGAGAGAGAGAGAGAGAGAGAGAGAGAGAGAAAGAGAGAGAGAAAGAGAGAGAGAGACAGAGAGAGAGAGAGAAAGAGAGAGAGAGAGAGAGAGAGAGAGAGAGAGAGAGAGAGAGAGAGAGAGAGAGAGAGAGAGAGAGAGAGAGAAGAGAGATAGATTTGCTCTCCTGAGTGTGGTGGCTACAAACACTTCTACTTCTCTGCTACTCTAATATTCACAGCTGCCCATTTCAAATTTGGAAAGATAATTGAAATCAGATAATTTTAGGGCAGAATGGACTTCAGTGACCATCAAGCCCAGTCTTCCTATGAGAAATAGTTATCTTCTTTACAGCATTCCCAACAGAAGATTCCCTTGACTTTACTTGAACACTTCTAGTAATATATGGTCACTACTTCTTAAGTCAGACCGTTTCATTTTTGGACAGTTCTAATCTTTAAGAAGTGCTTCTTTGCATGGAATTAAAATCTGCTTCCTCTTAATTTTTTTTTCTTTCTCTCAATAATATTTTATTTTTCAGCATTCATTTTCGTAAGTTTTTGTGTTCCAAAATTTTCCCTCTCTCTCTTACTTCCCCTTTCCCCAAGATAGCAAGCAATCTGATATAAGTTAAACATGTGTAATACTTTTAAATATGCTTCCATAGTTTTCATATTGTATAAGAAACATCAGACCAAAGGGGAGGATGAAAATATGAATAAATAACAAATAAACAACAACAAAAAAAGGATGAAAATACTATGCTTCTATCCATATTCAGTTTCCATAGTTCTCTGTCTGGAGGCAATTGACATTTTGCATCTCAAATCTATTGGGATTGTCTTGAATCACCATATTGCTGAGAAGAGCCAAGTACATTGCAGTTGATCTTCACAGAATTTTGTTACTGTGCTCATTGTTCTCTGGTTGTTTACTCAACACCAGTTCACTTAAGCACATGACAACTCAACTATTTGAAGGTAGTGATCAAACTTCTTCCCATAAAATCTATGCCTCAGATAATGTAGCCTGGATGATCACCCTGTGAAGAAATTTAAATACATTAAACAAATCTCAAAAGGCAAAAGATGATTACACCTCTCTAAGCACTGTCTTGTTGAGATCTTTTCTTCCTTTCATTTGGATATGAAGGAGAAGGCACTCTTAGTATCTATTGTGTCCATTTTCAACTTCTCTACAGCCAATTTGGAAACCAGAACTGTGCATTCAGAAGTAAAGTGAGATCATAGCAGGGTGAGGGCAGAGTATGCAAATGGAACATTGGGAAATAGAATCATCTCATGCATGTATCAGCACCTCTAAATATGTCACTTTCCCAGAAACATGAAAGGCTCTTTTTGAAACAATCCATAGTTATTTATAATTCTTGTTTCCTTTAATTTTGGAAACATTGGAATCTTAAGTTTCAAACTAAAAACAACAAGGCAATGAAACTTTTTTAAAAAGAAACTTTGTAATTATACTAGTCACACTCTCGACTGTCCACCAAAAGATAAATAAATAAAGCTAGTAGGAAAAAACAATTATTTTAGTTTAAAAAATAAAATTTGTTCATCCTTCCTTCTCAAGGAAGACTAATGATATCACAAAGATAAAGACTTGTTTGTGAAATGGACTTAAGGAAGGCATAGATGAGCAAAGTCATAAGCTTCACTCACTTGTCCAGAGCCATCCAAGTACTAGTTTTAAGAAAAATGTTCAGAAATTATAAATCCAGAGTATTATGTAGGTAGAGAGAGCTTTGAAATTGTAAGAGAGGACTTCATTTCAAATTTTTTTCTGTACTGCTTCCTATTTGTCACTTGTTTAAGTTCCATTTGTTCCTCTGTCAAGGGAATTGGTTTATTTGGATTCATTGGTTCATCTTCCAAATCCTCTAATGGTAGAGGAGGCACCCTGACAATTCACTTTATCATTTCCCAACCAGCTAGTCTCTTGGACTTAATCACTTGAAATTCATTATTCTGCAAGATGAAATCCATGTAAAAATTCTCACTTCCTCACTTTTCATCCTGGTTACTAGATATCCTCATGGCCCTCTTACTTCCCCAATTCTTCTCAGGGTTTATTTATATTTTCTTCTTCCATTAGATGATAAGTTCCTTGAAATCAAGGATTATCTTGTGTCTTTCTTTGTATGTCCAGAGCTTAGGACAGTGACTGGGAGCAATATATGTTTAATGGATGGATGTGACTCTATTTCCCTAGTTTGAAAATAGCTTTGGGCCTGGAGTCAGAGGATCCAGATTCAAATTCTGGCTATCTTAGACAAGATACTAAACTTTTCTAAATCTCTTTACAAACCTTAAAAATGAAGAGGCTAGACAACATAGTTTCTGGGGTCCCTTCTAGCTTTATCTCTAGTGCTATGTTCTTACCCCATTGCCAGAAAAGAAACTGTATCAAAGATAGAATGTGATTTTTGTCTCTCTATTTAAGAGGTTATATGTTTGGGGAATGAACTCATTCCACTCCCATATGGAAAAAATGCCGGCAGTCAACAATATTATCTCACAAATGCCTGCTGAAATCATGTTAACTTGGGTGACTATCACATCAGTAGCTTACTGGCTTGCATCAGGTTTGCAGTCCACTGACTGGATTATCCCAATTATGGGATATATACCACTTTTTTACAAGAGAAAAATCAAGATGTTATTTAATTTCCTACTTTCCAGGGACAAGTCTAGAATTTTATTATCTGGTTGTTGTTGTTTTTTTTTTTTTTTTTTTTTTTTTTTTTTAAGAAATCAAGTCTGTTGGGCACCAGGGGGTGTGGCCTCAGCTACCTCCTGAGAATAGTTAAGAGATTGACAAGTGGGTGGATACGGCCCAAGGCAATACACACGGCCTAGCTTAGCTGGAGGGAGTGGAACTCAGCTCCAGGAAGTCCCAGAGAAGCGGAACCTTTGAACTAGGGACCGCGGTTTCTAGCAGACACTTCCAGTTTGAGCGCAGAGGCTTCTTACGTCACCTGCTGCAGACGTCCACTCCCCACCCGGACACATAGGCTGAGCTTCTTGCTGTCTTCACTATTCTACGCCCTCAAAGCACAGCAGTGCTAATCACCTCTGAGGCGCTTCCAGGGAGGGGGTGGGGAACTCTCTCCCAGAGCTCTCTCTTAGCGCGGGCGCAGGGGCCGCTGCATCCATCCGGTCTGGGAGGAAGCTGGTAAAGAAGTAAATAATTTCCTACCCCAGGGACAGACCCCAAAACATTTTTTAAGTATGAGCAAAAAAGCTAGAAAAACTATAGATTCCTTCTATACAGAGAAAGAGCGGGTATCCAACCCCGAGGAAGTTAACAGCAAAGATTCAGAAGATAACAACCTAAAGGGGAACGATTCCTGCCCCCCATCACATAACCCTCTCCTAGAAGAAGCTCTTAAGAAATTGAGGGAAATCGAAGAAAAATGGGGCAAGGAAAGGGAAGTTATGATAGAGAATAACAACGTCCTGAAATTGGAGTTGGAAAAAATAAAGAATTCACAGGAGATGCAGGGAAACAAAATTTATGAATTAGAAAAGGTTAAAAAAACACAGGAAAGTAGGATTTCTGAATTGGAAAAGATAAAAAAGTCTCAAGAAAATAGAATTTCTGAATTGGAAAAAGAAAATAATTCTCAAAAAAAAAAATTAGGGAAATGGAAAAAAATTCAATAGAGCAAAATAATTCATTTAAAAATGAAATTGGGCATTTACAAAAAGAACTAAAAACTGTGAAAGAAGAAAATAACTCCTTAAAAGTCAGGATGGAACAAATAGAAATGAATGATTCACAGAGAACCCAAGAATCAGTCAAACAAAACAAAAAAAATGAGAAGCTGGAGAACAACGTCAAATACTTACTGGGAAAATCTATAGACCTGGAAAATAGATCTAGGAGAGATAATCTGCGGATTATTGGACTTCCAGAAAACTATGACCAAAAAAAGAGCCTAGATTCTATTTTACAGGAAATTATCAAAGAGAACTGTCCAGAGATAATAGAAACAGAAGGGAAAGTAGATGTGGAAAGAATTCATCGAACTCCTTCTGAAATAGACCCTAAAAAAAGAACACCACGGAATATTGTGGCTAAGCTGCAGAATTACCACACAAAGGAGAAAATCCTGCAAGCAGCTAGAAAAAAACAATTTAAATACCAAGGTGCCACAATAAGGGTCACCCAAGATCTGGCTGCCTCCACATTAAAAGATAGAAGGGCCTGGAACCTGATATTCTGTAAGGCAAAAGATCAAGGACTGCAACCAAGAATGAACTACCCAGCTAAGTTTAGCATCTTTTTCCACGGAAGAAGATGGTCATTCAATGAAACAGAGGAATTCTATATGTTTCTAAGAAAAAAACCAGACTTAAACAAAAAATTTGATCTACATCCACAAGACTGAAGAGAAACAGAAAAAAGGTACACAGAACCCTTGAGAACTGTAACTCTGTTGTGGGTATATAAAAAATACTCAAGGATAATTTGATTTTACTGATATAAAAGAAAAAAAGGGGGGTGTAGTAAAGGGAAGGAGGTCGGTTCAGAAAAAGGGGAAGGAGTGATAAAAAGAGGGAAACTACATCCCAGGAAGAGACATAGAAAATACACCATATCTGAGGGAACTTAGTAAGGGGGAGAATCATTGTGTGAATCTTACTCTCATCAGAAGAGGCTCAAAGAGTAAATAATTAACATATTTGTTTTTCAGAGAATTTTCTCTCACCTCATTAAAAGGGGGGAGAGGAAAAGGGAAAAGGAAAAGGGGAATAAGTGAAGGGACTTGGAGGGAGGGGGGAGGGATCCTAAAAAAAAAAAAAAAAAAAAAAAAGAGGGAGGGTTGCGCGTCACAAGGGGGGTCTGTAAATTAAATATCGGGGAGGGGGATCAGGGGGGTCAAGGGAAAAAAGCATAATCTGGGGATAATACGATGGCAGGAAATACAGAATTAGTAATTTTAACTGTAAATGTAAATGGGATGAACGATCCCACCAAACGGAGACGGATAGTAGATTGGATCAAAAAGCAGAACCCTACAATATGTTGCCTACAGGAAACACACTTAAAGCAGGGAGATACATACAGAGTAAAGGTAAAAGGTTGGAACAGAGCCTATTATGCTTCAGGTAAAGCCAAAAAAGCAGGGGTAGCTATCCTTATCTCGGATCAAGCAAAAGCAGAAGTAGATCTCGTTAAAAAAGATAAGGAAGGAAACTATATCCTGCTGAAAGGTAGCATAAATAATGAAGCCATATCAATACTAAACATATATGCACCAAGTGGTATAGCATCTAACTTTCTAAAGGAAAAGTTAAGAGAACTGCAAGAAGAAATAGACAATAAAACTATAATAGTGGGAGATTTCAACCTTGCACTCTCAGATTTAGACAAATCAAACCACAAAACAAACAAGAAAGAAATTAAAAAAGTAAATAGAACATTAGAAAAACTAGGTATGATAGACCTTTGGAGAAAACTGAATGGCAATAGGAAGGAATATACTTTCTTCTCAACAGTTCATGGATCCTATACAAAAATTGACCATATACTAGGACATAAAGATCTCAAAATTAAATGTAGGAAGGCAGAAATAATAAATGCCTTCTTCTCAGATCACAATGCAATAAAAGCTACATTCAGTAAAAAGTTAGGGGTAAATAGACCAAAAAGTAATTGGAAACTGAATAATCTCATCGTAAAGAATGACTGGGTGAAAGAGCAAATTATAGAAACAATTAACAATTTCACCCAAGATAATGATAATGATGAGACATCATATCAAAATCTTTGGGATGCAGCTAAAGCGGTAATAAGGGGAAATTTTATATCTTTAGAGGCTTATTTGAAGAAAATTGAGAAAGAGAAGATTAACGAATTGGGCTTACAACTTAAAAGGCTAGAAAAAGACCAAATTATAAACCCCCAACCAAAAATTAAACTCGAAATACAAAAATTAAAAGGAGAAATCAATAAAATTGAAAGTAAAAAAACTATTGAATTAATAAATAAAACCAAGAGTTGGTTTTATGAAAAAGCCAATAAAATAGATAAACCTTTGGTAAATTTGATCAAAAAAAAGAAAGAGGAAAATCAAATTGATAGTCTTACAAATGAAAAGGGGGATCTTTCCACCAATGAAGAGGAAATTAGAGAAATAATAAGGAGTTACTTTGCCCAACTTTATGCCAATAAATTTGATAACTTAAGTGAAATGGATGACTTCCTCCAAAAATATAGGCTCCCTAGATTAACAGAGGAGGAGATAAATTGCTTAAATAGTCCCATTTCAGAAAAAGAAATAGAACAAGCTATTAATCAACTCCCCAGGAAAAAATCCCCAGGGCCAGATGGATTCACATGTGAATTCTACCAAACATTTAAAGAACAATTAGCCCCAATGTTATATAAATTATTTGAAAAAATAGGGGATGAAGGAGTCCTACCAAATTCCTTTTATGACACAGACATGGTACTGATACCTAAACCTGGTAGATCGAAAACTGAGAAAGAAAATTATAGACCAATCTCCTTAATGAATATTGATGCTAAAATCTTAAATAAGATATTAGCAAAAAGACTTCAGAAAATCATCTCCAAGATAATACACTATGATCAAGTAGGATTTATTCCAGGAATGCAGGGCTGGTTTAATATTAGGAAAACTATTAATATAATTGACCATATTAATAATCAAATTAATAAGAACCATATGATCATCTCAATAGATGCAGAAAAAGCATTTGACAAAATCCAACATCCATTCCTACTAAAAACTCTTGAGAGTATAGGAATAAATGGATTATTCCTTAGAATAATCAGGAGTATATATTTAAGACCGTCAGTAAGCATAATATGCAATAGAAATAAACTGCAACCTTTCCCAGTAAGATCAGGAGTGAAACAAGGTTGCCCACTATCACCATTACTATTCAATATAGTACTAGAAACGCTAGCCTCGGCAATAAGAGCCGAGAAAGAGATTCAAGGAATTAGAGTAGGAAATGAGGAAATTAAACTATCACTTTTTGCAGATGACATGATGGTATACTTAGAGAACCCCAAAGACTCTGCTAAAAAGCTACTAGAAATAATTCAAAATTTCAGCAAAGTGGCAGGATACAAAATAAATCCACATAAATCCTCGGCATTTTTATATATCACTAACAAAATGCAACAGCAAGAGATACAAAGAGAAATTCCATTCCAAACAAATGTTGATAGTATAAAATATTTGGGAATCCATCTACCAAAGAAAAGTCAGGAATTATATGAGAAAAATTACAAAACACTTGCCACAAAAATAAAATCAGATTTAAATAATTGGAAAGACATACAGTGCTCTTGGATAGGCCGAGCGAATATAATAAAGATGACAATACTCCCCAAACTAATCTATTTATTTAGTGCTATACCAATCAGACTCCCAAGAAACTATTTTAATGACCTAGAAAAAATAACAACAAAATTCATATGGAAGAATAAAAGGTCAAGAATTGCAAGGGAACTAATGAAAAAAAACTCAGAGGAAGGTGGTCTAAGTGTACCTGATCTAAAGCTATATTATATAGCAGCAGTCACCAAAACCATTTGGTATTGGCTAAGAAATAGACCGGTAGATCAGTGGAACAGATTAGATACAAAGGACAAAAAAGGGTACATCTATAGCAATCTAATCTTTGACAAACCCAAAGATTCCAACATTAGGGATAAAAATTCATTATTCGGAAAAAACTGTTGGGAAAACTGGAAATTAGTATGGCAGAAATTAGATATGGATCCACACTTAACACCATATACCAAGATAAGATCAAAATGGGTCCATGATTTAGGCATAAAGAGGGAGATAATAAATAGATTAGAGGAACAGAGGATAATCTACCTCTCAGACTTGTGGAGGAGGAAGGAATTTATGACCAGAGGAGAACTAGAGATCATTATTGATCACAAAATAGAAGATTTTGATTACATCAAACTAAAAAGTTTCTGTACAAATAATACTAATGCAAACAAGATTAGAAGGGAAGTAACAAATTGGGAAAATATTTTTAAAAACAAAGGTTCTGACAAAGGTCTCATTTCCAAAATATATAGAGAACTGACCATAATTTATAAGAAACCAAACCATTCTCCAATTGATAAATGGTCAAAGGATATGAACAGACAATTCTCAGAGGAAGAAATTGAAACTATATCCACTCACATGAAAGAGTGTTCCAAATCACTACTGATCAGAGAAATGCAAATTAAGACCACTCTGAGATACCACTACACACCTGTCAGATTGGCTAAGATGACAGGAACAAATAATGACAAATGTTGGAGGGGATGTGGGGAAATTGGGACACTAATACATTGCTGGTGGAGTTGTGAAAGAATCCAGCCATTCTGGAGAGCAATCTGGAATTATGCCCAAAAAGTTATCAAACTGTGCATACCCTTTGACCCAGCAGCGCTACTACTGGGATTATATCCCAAAGAAATACTAAAGAGCGGAAAGAGACATATATGTGCCAAAATGTTTGTGGCAGCTCTTTTTGTTGTAGCTAGAAACTGGAAGATGAATGGATGTCCATCAGTTGGAGAATGGTTGGGTAAATTGTGGTATATGAAAGTTATGGAATATTATTGCTCAGTAAGAAATGACCAGCAGGAGGAATACAGAGAGGGTTGGAGAGACTTAAATCAACTGATGCTGAGTGAAATGAGCAGAACCAGAAGATCACTGTATACTTCAACAACGATACTGTATGAGGATGTATTCTGATGGAAGTGGAAATCTTCAACATAAAGAAGATCCAACTCACTTCCAGTTGATCAATGATGGACAGACGTAGATACACCCAGAGAAGAAACACTGGGAGGGGAATGTAAATTGTTAGCACTAATATCTGTCTGCCCAGGTTGCATGTACCTTCGGATTCTAATGTTTATTGTGCAACAAGAAAATGATATTCACACACATGTATTGTACTTAGACTATATTGTAACACATGTAAAATGTATGGTATTGCCTGTCGTCGGGGGGAGGGAATAAGGGAGGGGGGGTAATTGGGAAAAATGAATACAAGGGATAATATTATAAAATATATATATATATATATATAATAAAAAAAAATTAAAAAAAAAAAAAAAAAAAAAAAAAAAAAAGAAATCAAGTCTGAAGTGTTTCTTTTTTAGAAAGCTGTCACTGGGAAGAATATAATTAGACATGATTTAGACAATGCATATGATTATTTCACCTAATTTGACAAGCATTTACATTTCCTGATAGAGATCACAGCCTTTTCTTCAGTGCCATGAAGTTGTTTTTAAAGAAGTTTGTGATTTCTGAGTTTATCCCTTTTGAATGAATATTGATTTCTTCCAAATGGGTATTCCTTTTACCACAATTCTCTGACCTCTCTACCATCTTATCCTAGTCATTCTTATTTATGCTTTCCCAAATAGCCTGCTCATGGATCTACTTATATTGCTTGAGGCCTTGCCTTTGTCCTTTTAGTATCTCAGGTATGAATATCAATATTCCCTTAAAGCTAATTATCTACTCTCCTCTATCTTTAGCATATGACCAACACCACTCTTTTTCTGACCATTCAAGTCCTCTATTCTAATGGGTAAAATATTATGGTTCTGCTCCTATTCACTTTGTATTTTGAGTCTTTTCCCCCCCATCAATTGCCAGTTTCTATTATTTGTATAACCACAATATATTTTGCATTTATTCTTGTCTTTCTACTTAGTCTGTGTCAATCCTAGGTCAAATCCTAATGTAGTCTTACACTACTATATTTATCCAGCCCTACTTCCTATCTATTATCTCTCCAATGTGATTATTCTAATTCTGCTATTCCCTTTTACAAAAACAATTAGCTTCTCTGCATTAGGCCTTTACCTACCATATACACTGTCACTGAGGTTTTTCAAGGCCTTCCACAATCCATATCCAATTTATCTTTCTAGTTTTATCCCATATTACCCTCTTATGCTCAAAATTCTAGCCATGTCTTGCTATCTCCCATTAACCTTCTTATCTTGTCCTCTCCCACTTCACTCTATTCCTTTTGCTTAGTTAAGGGTTTATCTAAATATGAAAATTGCCCTTATCTAATTTTCCTAGATATCATATTATTGTAGTCCAGGAAAAAGCAAAAACATTTTTATTAAAGGAAGAGTATTTTCAAATACAGTTTTTTCCATAGTCAAATTGTTTTTGCCCTAACTATATTCCTTCTCCTCCTTGGTGGTCCCTTTTTTCCTACCTTTTTCCTTCTTTCGGACCTCCAATATATATATATATATTGGAGGTCCTGAAAGAGATCCCATACCCCTCTTCTTTATAAAATACTTCTGATTGATCTTGGTGTTGCCTGGAGCTGCACTTAATCATGGAATGAATAGAATAATAATTATTGTTGTTATTGTTATTATAAAATTTACATAGCTCTTTAATGTTTGAATGTTAATTTATTTGATCCAGAAGTGCTAAAGACAATTTGGTTTAACTATACAATATAGGCTGGAGCAGCCTCTCAGAAGATTGTCAGGGACTCCTGCTTCTGCCATGGTCTGAAAGACCATTATAGTAGAGACTTCCTCATGATTTCCTGCTTGTATCTTTTTTTTTTTCCAACCTCCCCAAAATAGTCTTAGAAATCTTAGTCCAGACCTTAGTTTTAGGGGTGATCTGTCTACTGTCATTTGGCGTTTTCTATGTGATTCCCAATGTGGAGACAGTAGTTATGGATGTGTCAATTGTTTGAAAATTAATGAGAAATTAATGCCAAACCATGATCCATCTCTTTTTTGCCCTTGGCTTGCATTCTGTGCTCCCTTCACTTAAAAACACTGAATAAAAGAGACTGAACATCAAGTTCAATTCTTCTGTAAAAAAACATTGCTTAATTATGTTCCATCATGTAAATATTTGTGGGCTTCTCATCACCTTTAGATTGGAAACTTCTTGATTGCAGCATCTGTATCTTTACCTATGTTTATGTTACCAAAATTTTAGAACATTGTCTCAGTATATCTCACACTTTTTTTTCAGATAAATATTATTTTCTAAAGATATAAGATGGAATTTTCCATCCAACATAGGATTAACCCTTTCAAGATATGGAATAAGAAATATTTAAGTTGAAATTTATGTTGCCTTAAGTGATTTTTTTTTATTTGAGGTATGTCCCCCAATATTATATTTTAATATGTTTTAATATAGAAGGCCCTAAGTTTTTTAACTTTGAGACTTAATGACCAATGATAGGTATATTGATAAAATGAAATTCATTTTAAATTATTTTAAACATTCAGTATTCAATAATGAAAAGGGTATCACATTTGAAACCATTAATAGATTATCTAGTTTTTAAGGTATATGTTAAAATTTTAAAGATACCAACAAAATTATTCTTTTTTTGTTGTTATATAAAGAACTTTTAAAAAGTGTATTTTCACTGTTTTACTACTGAACATTTCACCTCTGTTTTACTCCTTTTTTTGTTGCTGTTGCTGTTTTTCTTTAGCTTTATTTTTTTTAAATTCATTTTCAAGATATATTCAAAATGATCTTTAAGGAGCTTTCTGATCCTATGATTTGTTATTGGAAGATCTGTATTTGAGTCTTGATTGTGCTATTTACTAGAAAATAAGTCAAGTCTTAATTTCTCTGACCTTTAATTTCTTCATCTATAAATTGATCACAAATAGCACCTACATTGCCTAAAGCAAAGATTTGTTATTTAATAGTTTAATTATATAATACACTATGTAAATGTGAGTTTTTATCAATCACAACCTCTTTTCTAGCCTTTTCCCACTTTTTTTTTCCATGTTTCAACATCCCAATAGTCTATACTGCTGAGTCAATTTACATTGTAAAGATAAAAGACATTAGAGCTTTATAAAAATGACACTTTTTCTGCGACTCTCTAGTTCCTAACTAGACTAGCATGAGTTTCTAACCTGCTTTTAGTCAATCAATCATTTTAGATATAAATATATATTCATATCCAAATATATATATATAATTAGCTACTTTTCTAATCCTATTTATTTCATTAGTATGTATTTTAAATATTCTGAGAAGTGGTTCATAAATGACTGATATTTCAATATCTACGATGTAAATATTAAGAACTATTGATTTAGACTTTTTGTTTTTAACATTGAATATCACACTTTGTCTCAAAGGTATTCTTCTTAGGTCTCAGTTTCATTATTTCTTGAATAAGGGAATTGACTAAGTTGCTTTACAACTTTAAAAGTTCCGCATTCTATGTTTTAAGATTTCTTCCAGGCTGAAGAACTGATAATCCTTTGGAAAAGAACTTAAACATATAATGTTAGGATACAGAATATAACATATTTGAATAGGGAATATAGAATTCAATAGTAAGACCGAATTTCTCAGCATAGAAAGCTTGTACAAAAAGTATAGAATCCTTATTTCACAGAATGATAAGTAGTTGAATAGTCATTCTGGTGCTTTCCTATAGAAATATATGTTTCCTTTTTTTTTTTTTTTTTCTTTTTGTAGCTTTTTTTTTTTTTTTTAAAACTACTCTTAAGTACTGAAGAGCCTATTATTTTAAATGCAAGGTCTTGATGCAATTGCACCTGGATGTTAAGGGAAGGTGAGGGAGATAAATCTAAAGGAGCCAATGACTTTGCTTCCACACAGAGAACCTGTTCAGACAATTTTAGTTGTCCCATGAAAAGGGAAGCAAATCATTGGGTTTTTTTTTATTGTGATAACTGGCCTCCTTATAAATAGTCTTACTGCATCAGGGAGAAAGTATTTACTTTCTAACTTGATAAATATGCTGTTGCCATCCAAGCTAGAAAATGAATATAATATTTGTGGTTCTTATTATGAAATTAAACAATGACAGCTAAGTGGGAAAGACTAAAATGTGGAAGTTAAGTTTTATATTTTTCCTCAAATTTCTTTTCCCCTGATCTCTATGACCTCTTATAGAGATCCCACCTTTTAAAACCAAGATCAGCTGTTCCATTTCTATTTAGTTTTCTTTAATTCATCCCAGTTAGAAGTAATTTCAAACTCCTTTCTTTTCAGTTAAGATCACATCCCTCATATTGATACATCCCTATTTATTTAGTAGGTATGTAAAAATGAGGATCCATTGTACTAATCAATCAATCATCATAGTCCAGTAAGAACACCTCTAATGATTCAATCATTTAACCAATGTATGAAAAGGGGGTAGATATTTTCATTAAATCAGTCAAAAACAATGGAGTAAGTGAAAGAAGTCATGAAAGTCACTAGGCAAAATGGAAAGTTACTGTATAGAAGCTAAATTTGGTTGAAAAGTTAGGAGATCCCTTTTAACTCTTCTATGATAGTCATCAGTGTTGAATGCCACTGAAAGGTCCATTAGTGTGGAAACCTGAGGAAAAGTTAGGAGATTTCATTGGAAATTTGAGGGCATTTTCAGTTGAATGGTAAAGTTGGAAGTTATATTTAAATTTTTTGAGAAGTGAGTTAAAAACACAAAGTAACTTGGTGGAGTTGTGAATGATTCAAGACACCACCAGGAGACTTGGGATGGGAAAATGCCATTGGCATCCAGAGAAAGAACTGTGGAGACTAAATGTGGATCAAAGCAAATGATTTTCGGCTTTTTTTGTTTGTTTGTTTGTTTGTTTGTTTGTTTGTTTGTCTGCTTGACTGTTTTTTCTTTGGTTTTGTTTTTCCTTCTCATTTTTTTCCTTTTGTTATGATTTTTTTTTTCTACAGATTTGATTGTGGAAGGAAGGTGAGTTATTGGATAATAATAATCAGATAATAATCAGTATAGTAGGATAAAGATTATTTTTATTTTTTGATATGGAATAAATGAGCAGTTTCGTAATGAAAAGATAATTTGGTGATATCCTAGAAAAAATGAAAGAGAAGAGAATCAAGAATACAGGAAGAGGTACATGTATCAGTAAGAGGAAGGGTCACCTCTTGTTCACAAATTAAAGACAATCAGAAAATCAAAGGTCTGGTCAGTCTCCTGTATGCCAGAGGGTAAAAAGGGTGGGTTGGCCAGGGGAGTTGGTAAGATTAAAACATTGTAAAGCTAGTTTGTTTGGGGGAACATTAAAATATTGTTCAATTCCTTCAAATAAGATTACGAGTTGGGGTAGAGGAGACTGCGAATCAAACATATACTGGACACCTTCATAGAGGAAAGAGAATAACCAGAGCAACAATAACTGTCACAAATATCTAAAGTATATGGCATATATAGAATGAACTTCAAAGCAAGAGAAATTCAGTGATTGTCTGGAAGTACTAAAGGTGAACAAGTAGTGTTCTAATGTGATCTTCAAAACAAGGGAGACTCAAGGGATGAGAAACTGTAAAGATAATCCTGAAAAGACTGGCCAGACATTTAGGGTATTTCAGGCTTTATTGGTGGAACAAAATTTTCTTAAAAAACAAAAGAAGGGGTATGGATAACTGAATTGAGACAACACACATGTGTGTGTGTGTTGAATAGTTTATATGGGTCTGCTGACATATAATGTGTGATTCTGCATTCTAAATGTCTTACTGCACTGTGTCTAAAATTCTAGGATACCAACTTAATTTAATTTAGCTTATTAACAATCTACTTAGAGGCATGAAATTTTTGCATGGAAAGGAAATTGGCTTCTTGTTGCTCATTTTAAGGGATTATCTTTACTGTTTCTTGACTTAATTGCTAATAAGGGTTCAATACATGAATTTACCATTTACACTTGAATTTCTCAGTAATAAATTCTGCCCACTCCCCCCCCCACACACACACACACACCTCCAGTCAAACAAATAAACTAACAAATATTATCAGGGTATGAATTAGCAATATGAGATCACCTATTAAAATTAAAGTCCATGGGCCATTACAAAAGGAATTGGAATAGATTACATCCAACTTTAGGAGATTATCTGGGTGATACTTGGTAAGGAGAGAAGGAGCTTTGGTACTTCCTTTAATACAGTTTAAAAGGCAAAAATTATTGCTTTTGTTTTTATTGTTGTTTTTTTTTTTTTTTTCTTTCAAAGTTGAAAGGGACTTTAGAATCATTATCTCAACCTGTATCTAGATAAGAATCCCCAGGACAGCTACTTTTTTCCCTTCAAAGAGAATGATAAGAAAAAAAATATGGCCTAAAGCAGAGAAAACAGTGACTTTGATTCCTCAGTTTAGGATTATTTTACTCTTCAACTTCATTTGCATACCAATAAAGTACCACTGGGAGAACAAATGACTTCAACTCAGTGATTCCTGCTTAGCTCATATGGAGCATTTTGGGCAGAACTCAAAACCATGGGCTTGAGAAATACAGTATTTCTGTAAAATGCTAATTGAGAGTTATATTGAGTTTGCAATCCAAGATCAGATAGTTGTCTAGTGTCTAGGTCAATAGAATTCATGCCAGTGACAGAAATTGACAGTCAAAAGAAATAAAAATCTTAAGCCTAGTATACTCTGACTTCAGACTGACTTCTTAGCACTTGTTAGTGGACTAAAGAGAAATTAGACTCCCCTCACCAGACAAAGGCTTTCTAGTCATCAGACCTTTGTAGATGAAAAAAGAGAGCCAGTAATTTTTCCTGATGAAATGATGACTTTTAAATAATAGTAATGAGAGACAGAGAGACAGAAAGACAGATGGGCAGGGAAGGTGGAGAAAGAGAGAGATAGAAACCTGGTAAAGATAACACAGTATAATCTGAGTTGCCTGCACATATCCCCTAGATATGCAGCCTCTGCTTATGTGCCTTAACTGCACGATTTGCTGGTTTCTGTCCCTTTATATGATATATGCCATATGTACTCCTCAAACACATGTTGTTCATGTACTCTGATCATATTCTGCTTGTGCTCTTCCCCCACTAGCATTGTACTGAGAATGCATCTTCTATTATATTAACCATGGGGGCCGTGCAGGGGGAGGCTATTTGATTAAATGCCTTTAGCTTTGAATTAATGTATCCTCTGTCCAGCTAGTCATATAAACACATTGGTAGGAACTTAAGAGCTGGACTTTGGAGTAAGTGCTGACCACAAAGCACGTTAAACCTAGGGTGGCTTTTCTAAATGGAAGGTCCCCTGTAATCCTAATTAAACCAAGTCATGATTTTACCAACCGGAGTATTCCTTCTTCCAGCGGTGCACAATACATATCTTTTTGATTTGCATGGTTTTTATTTGTCTCCTATCATAAATCCTTAACAGAGATTTTAGCCACACCATGCCAAATCTTTCTCCCAGGTTTTAATTTTTTAGAAAATCCCCATTTTAATGTTTAATCTATTCACCTATTAATTTTAGCACCCAGTCATAACCAGAGTACTCCATTTTTCTGACCATTGTTTCCATGTCGATATCTTTAACACTGCTCCCGTGCTGGTCATCTCTGATAATATGCTACAGTCTGCTTTTATGTTCAAGATATATTTCTACATTGACTTTGAGGATCCCCGCCATTTTAATCACAGTTTTAGAACCTCAATAAATGTCCACAAAAATTGTGTGCTAAATGAATCATCCTTGTGTGCAAGTCATTAAAATGTCTGTGAAGTCAGGTGGTGACATCATTGTAGCATCCTGTGATCATGTATTCTGTTTCCTTTGTGGCAATCAAAGTAAGTAACATCACTGATTCCCAGAGGTAGAATACTGAAATAGATGCCTTAAAATATCTCAAGTGAACCATGTTCCAATCAGCTTTTACATTATTGAAATCAGTAATATCCAAATCCAATATCTAAGACTCTGTCACAGAATTGCAGCATCTCAGAGCTGTAAGGGACCTTAAGCATCATTGTGTCACCCGGTAACTGAGCAGGAATCCCCTGGACAGCTACTCTTCTGTCAAGAAGAATGGAAATAGAAAAATCAACAGCCCAGTGGTGGCAACTTAGGAATGGTACAATGTTAGATATGAATACTCATATGCTGCTGTATGTATGCATGTATGTATAGGCCACATTTTCTGGGGCTGACAGCTGGTTACAACCTGAGAAGTGTACCAGGTGGTCAGGAACTCTTTAATACCTCGTCTCTTCCTATGGATATTTAAGATTCTTTTCTGAGACACTGGGGGCTTGGTATTCGCTAAGGAAAAATCTTCTTTGCCAAAGGTGTCAAGTAGTTCTGAGCTTTCAAAACAAGCAGAGAAGGGGGGGAAACATCAATCAATGGTACTCACAACGGGAAGAAGACCGAGTAAGAATGCTAGCATTGCATATATCTGTCAACTTTACGTGTGTGTGTTTTAATTACTCTACTAATTAGTAGTCAGACTAAAATTAGAGAGTTTTTTTTTTGCAGCTTCCCAACTCTTTCCCATGCATTTTAATTGAATGCTGCCACTGTCAGCTGTCACCCACTGAGATGAATGGAGGCCCTGATTCCTGCAGTGCTCATAAGAGATCAGGATGTCAGGCATCTAGGAAGAGAAACAATAGCAAGATTTTGTATGTTTAAGAGTTAAAGAAAAGTGGGGAATAAAGAAATAAGACAGCAGAGACATAAAGAGGAGGGAGATGAGGCAAACTATGAAATCTTTAGATTGAGAATCACAGACTCTTAGAATTCTAGATTCTTAATATGATAGCATCTTAGACTGAAAAACAGAATTTTACAAACCCAGAAATGGAAGTTTTTAAAAATATTTCAAAAACCAACAACTATAAAAGTCTCAATAATAATATAATTAAGGCACTAGGAGCATGGGAGATTTTATATTAAATTGGACTTTGTTGATTAATTGGTTATTTTTGCAGAAAAGGACTTTTTTTCTTAACTCTTAAAAAATGTTATCAGGCATAGCCTTCTGGAAGGGATAGGGAGAAATATATTTGGAATAAACATGATACAAAAGACAATAATAAAAAATTTTAAAAGACCTATAGAGTTTTTTTTTTAAATCATATAAAGTTTAGAATATTAGGACCAAAATTTTGGAAACATGGACTTTTAGAATTTTATAACCTACAAATCATAGGTACCTGTAGAAATTCAGTTTTAGAAAAGAACCTCAGAGATCATCCATTTCATCTCCTTAATATGTGAATTCCAACTGCAATGTTGCTGAAAAAAAAAAATAAAAAATAAATAAAATAAAGGTATATATGTAATCCAAGCAGTCTAAGGGTTATATGAGTAGGATTTAACTTGAAGATCAATCTAAGACAATAGATAGTTTCCCTCTGGGGAACACTCTTTTAGCTCCTCATCTTTTTATTGCTAGGCTACTAATACAGACTACCTCTTTTCCAGAATGATCTATTGATGAAATGCTAGATTGAAAATAAGGAAATATTGTTTCAAATTTTGAGACTTATTTTCATAGTATCATAGAACAATGGGGAGAAGAGAAGGAAGAGACAGGTGGAGATGGAAAAAGACAGAGACAGAATGTCAGAGACAGAGAAAGGGACAATGAGAGACAGGCAGAAAGAAACCAAAGACAAAAAGAAATTGCGATAGAGAAGGAAGAAAAAGAAAATGAGAGAAGAGGGGGGAAATGGGAGACAGGAGAGAAAAAAAGGAGAGGCAATTGAAAAGAAAAAGTTGGAAGAAGAAAACAACAAAGAAGAGGGACAGGTAGACAGAAAGACAGGGGGGAAGAGAAGAGTGCAAGGAAAGAGATGGATAGAAACAGACAGAGGGAGAGAGAGAGAGAGAGAGAGAGAGAGAGAGAGAGAGAGAGAGAGAGAGAGAGAGAGAGAGAGAGAAAGAGAGAGACAGAGAGAGACAGAGAGACAGACAGAGACAGAGACAGAGAGAGGAAAAGAGAGAGGGGGGGTACAGAGAGATTTTTTTCCTCTGTGCCTCATCCAACAGGAACCATCAAAGGTGATTTCTTCTATTCTTGCTGATTCAGAATCATCACTATAAACCTCCATTTTTGGTAGTAAAATACAGCAGAATATTTTTTATTAGCTTTTAAGCATGTTTTTTTCCTCTTCTCTCTTTGGCTGTAGTGGCGGTGTTATATAAGGGCAGAAACTCTGAATCTAGAAGGAGTTAGGTCTGCTTTTAAATTCCATCTCTAACAATTATTAGCTCTGTGACACTGGCACAAAATCAGTCCATTCTTCAGAAACCCTCTTTCCTCATCTATAAATTGTCTAATAATAGCTTGTGTAAGGAAAGTACCTTTTAAACTTAAATGATGCTCCAGAAATTAATTAATAATTCAATGTTTTTAATAAGAAAATTATATATTATATATGATATAATTTATAATATAACAATATAATATATAATAGAATAATAGAATATTAATAAGAAAATTTAATAAGAAAAAAAAAGGTTAAAGAAACTGTAATAACCTTCCCAAGTAACAAAACATCAGAATGGATATTTGAGCATAAATTTTCTGATTCCAACTCTGGTGTTATTTGAGTTGATAGGATCCTCAAAAAATAGCCTTTATAGAGCTATCTATACCTAAATATGTATCCCCTCTATGTTTTACCTATAAAATGATAAGAATATTGAGTGTTTTTATTTGGTTGGTTTTGTGGTATTACTTTTCCCATAAGAACCCATTTAATTCATAAATTTATCTCTCTCCAGTTCAGAGAATAACTGACTCCCACAACACTGCTTCTTTTTGAAATTACACTGAGCTCTTTCTAGGGATCTCAGAAGCATTGTATTACCTGCAATGTCCCAACTTTTCCAGGCATCCACAAAAATAGAAGTAGACTTCCCAATAGTTCACCTACCTCAGGAAAAAAATCTAGGAAAGAAAGAATAATCAAGACATCATACATTTTCATAGAGCGAAAAGAAGTCATCATGATCTATAGGAAGAATATTTTTTCCCTAGCATTTGTGGAGAAGAGAAACTAAATTCTGTAAGTTGTAGCCCAATGCCAGTAACTATTGTTTGTGGCTCAAATACATACCTCCTACACCAAAATTTAGAGTACAGAGACTTATAAAGAGGTAGATACACAATAAGAGCTTACTGGATGGAAAAAAAAAACATATGAATAAATAAGTAAAATTCACTATTTTCCCTCCCTCTCATACTATGTCATTTTAACTACTATTCATCTCCATCTTCCACATAGAAATATATTATTATACTCCAAATATACAAGAACTAAGTCCTAACTTTTATGTGATGCAGTTGATGTATAAGAACACAAGATTTAGAATAAAATACCTAACTTCATATCCAGGGTCTGTTACTTAGAATCTATGTGAACTTGGATATCCTCCTTAAGCTCTCTAGGCCTCAATTTTCCTTATGTAGTCAATCCCTTTCATTTATAAAATGAAAGATTGAACTCTCTGATCTCTGATCCAAGGCATGTATATTTTGTCTTTACAAATAAACTATGAATGTCTTTTTTTTTCCCCCTACTCCAACCCAAGGACCATCTTTTATAATTCTGTTATTTGGCATAGTGTTTCCACTACCCTAAATTATCTAGACACTCAATTGATAAACAATTATCATCATTACAGAGAAAAAGAATTAAACAGGAAGCCAACAGACTGGGGTTATATAATACTGGCTCTGCCTCTCATTTGATGTGTGGTACAGGAGAGATTATTTTCTTTTCCTGGATCTCAGCTTCCTCCTTAGCAAAATGAGACATAGTGGAAATAAGCAATCCTTAAGGTCCTTGACAGCTCTGACACTCCAAAGCATAAGATTCAATGTTCTCAAGTCGCTTGGAGTCCTAACACTTGAAGCATTTAAAATCTGATTCAATCTTAACATTGTTCTTAGGTCCCTTCCAATTCTAACATTCAGTATTCGAAGAATCCTTTCAAGTCTGACATTCTATGGTCTCTGGATGAAAGTTTCTTCTTTCAACTCAAAAACACCATGAATTCAAGTATTGCCAAGACCACTGGCCTTATATTCACTTTCCCATCATTACTGGATCCTAGACTAGGAAATATAAAATTTTCCACCAGACTGGAGGCATGAATATGTATGTTTGCTCCTCTGGCTGGCTCTTTGCTGCATGTCTAATGAGCAGATCAAGACTCATAAGGGGGAAGGGAAGGCACCAGGTGCATGGCAGAAAGCCTACAAGGTGAGGAGGCTGGCTTTCCTCCAGTGCTTTCCTTTGGCAAACCTTCCAACAGACATCTAAGATGTGACCTTGAAGATGTATGTCACGACCAATCCTTTTGCCATCTTTTTTTATTGTCTCGTGCATTGACACTGATTGGCACCTGGTGATTGAAAAACAAACTAATTGATAATCAGTTCTGGAGAAGGATAGCCCTTCAAATAAGCTATAGGGTCTTGTATCTCTCCTTCAATCTGATGAGTTGAGGACAGTTGACATGGCTGTTGGAGCAATAGGATGGGAGTTCAAGTCCTATCTTTTCCACCTACTTCTTGTATGATCTTGGGCAAGTCATAAAATCTCTCTAGACTCAGTATACTTCTCCATAAAATAATAGTATGGGGTCAAATGTCCTCTAAGAGCTCTTATAGTTTTAAATCCATGGTCCTAAATTTTATGTTATATTTATGATGTTTTTTTTTTCACAGACTAATATTTAGTTAATCATTTCATAGCTGCTGTCTCTGAGTCAGCTATCAGTTGGGACTATTTAAGACAAATATGGTTTGGTTTCCTATACTGCTATTAAAGAACCCAGCTGATGGGTGTAGGAATATTGTATTCAGCATCAACACACTAAAGTCTTGGAGGACAGGATCTAACTTAAATGAATAAAGTTAAATGAGTAAATAAAGTTAAATGAGTAACACAATCTAAAAAATGGGTATTACTTATAGAATTTGCCAATGTTCTAGAAATATAATAGGTTGGAGGGAAGCATATTCCATAACCAATATACTTCATCTCTTGGCTTTTCCTCTGTCCCACACACTCTCCCTTCTCAAATCTGCAATTTGACTTTCTTAGCTCCTTCAAATGCCCACGAAAATTATATCTTTTTTTGGGAAGCCTTTTGCAACCCCTCATAATTCTAGAGCATTTTTTCTAATTATTTCCTGTTTTTAATATAACTTGATTTGCTTATATTTGTTTGCATTTGTTTTCTTCTCATTCATTAGATTCTAAATTCCTTCAAGGCAGGTATTGTCTTTTGTCTCTTTTTGTATCTCTAGCTGGAGTTTAATCAATGTTTGTTGATTATTGGTTAGAGGAGAATGGAAAAATATGTGAGGAAATAATGAAGGAATAGTAGACAAGGAATAATGCAGGAGCAGTGAAAATTGTCTTTAATTTTCAAAGATGTTGTGACTAACAAATAGATCCCTGATCAGATCCATCAATAGTCATTTTGACACCAGGATAGGCAGAATACACATATCTGGGGCATGTAATGGCCTATGTTTCTTTTTTTATCTTTTTAAATGATTTTTAAAGCTTTTTATTTTCAATACATATGCACAGATACTTTTTTAACATTGGTCCTTACATAGCCTTGTGTTCCAAATTTTCCCCTCCTGCCCCTCACCCCTTCCCCTAGATGACAAGTAATTTAATATATGTTATACATGTCAACATATATGTTAAATCCACACTCAGTTCCCACAGGCCTCTTTCTGGGTATAGATGGCTCTCTTCATCACAAGATTATTGAAAATGGCCTTAGTCATCTCATTGTGGGAAAGAACCTCGTACATCAGAATCGATCATTGTATAATCTTGCTGTTTCCATGTATAATGATCTCCTGGTTCTGCTTATTTCACTTAGTATCAGCTCATGTAAGTCTCTCCAGACCTCTATGAAAGCATCATGTTGGTCATTTCTTACAGAACAATAATATTCCATAACCTTATTCAGCCATTCTCCAACTGATGGACATCCATTCATTTTCCAGTTTCTGGCCACTACAAAAAAGGCTGCCACAAACACTCTTGCACATACATGTCTCTCTCCTTTAAGATCTCTTTGGGATATAAGCCCAGTAGTAACAATGCTGGATCAAAGGATATGCATAGTTTGATAGGCCTTTGGGTACAGTTCCAAATTGTCTCCAGAATGGTTGGATTTGTTCACAATTCCACCAACAATGTATCAGTGTCCCAGTTTTCTTACATCCCCTCCAACATTCATCATTATCTTTTCTTCTATCTTAGCCAATCTGACAGGTGTGTAGTGGTATCACAGAGTTGTCTTACTTTGAACTTCTCTGATCAATAGTGATTTAGAGTACTTTTTCATTTGACTAGAAATAGTTTTTTTTTCCTTTAATTTCTTCACCTGAAAACTGTCTGTTCATAGTCTTTGACCATTTATCAGTTGGAAAATGGCTTTTTTTTACATATTTGAGTCAATTTTCTATATATTTTAGAAATGAGGCCTTTAGAGCGAATATAATTAAGATGACAATACTCCCTAATCTATTTATTTAGTGCTATACCAATCAGACTCCCAAGAAACTATTTTAATGACTTAGAAAAAATAACAACAGAATTCATATGGAACAACAAAAGGTCGAGAATTTCAAGGGAAGTAATGAAAAAAAAATTAAATGAAGGTGGTCTAGCTGTACATGATCTAGAACTGTATTATAAAGCAAGAGTCACCAAAACCATTTGGTATTGGCTAAAAAATAGACTAGTTGATCAGTGGCATAGGTTAGGTTCACAGGGCAAGGTAATGAATAAAAATAGCAATCTAGTGTTTGACAAACCCAAAGATCCCAACTTTTGGGATAAGAATTCATTATTTGACAAAAAATGCTGGGAAAACTGGAAATTAGTATGGCAGAAACTAGGCATGGATCCACATTTAACACCACATACTAAGATAAGATCAAAATGGGTCCAAAATTTAGGCATAAAGAATGAAAGCATAAATAAATTGGAAGAACATGGGATGGTTTACCTCTCAGACTTGTGGAGGAGGAAGGAGTTTGTGTCCAAGGGAGAACTAGAGACCATTATTGATCACAAAATAGAACATTTTGATTACACCAAATTAAAAAGTTTCTGCACAAACAAAACTAATGCAAACAAGATTAGAAGGGAAGTAACAAATTGGGAAAAAATTTTTACAGTTAAAGGTTCTGATAAAGGCCTCATCTCCAAAATATACAGAGAATTGACTTTAATTTATAAGAAATCAAACCATTCTCCAACTGATAAATGGTCAAAGGATATGAACAGACAATTCTCAGATGATGAAATTAAAACTATTTCCATTCATATGAAAGAGTGTTCCAAATCACTACTGATCAGAGAAATGCAAATTAAGACAACTCTGAAATATCATTACACACCTGTCAGATTGGCTAAGATGACAGGAACAAATAATGATGAATGTTGGAAGGGATGTGGGAAAACTGGGACACTGATACATTGTTGGTGGAGCTGTGAAAGAATCCAACCTTTCTGGAGAGCAATCTGAAATTATGTCCAAAAAGTTAACAAAATGTGCATACCCTTTGACCCAGTCATACTACTACTGGGCTTATATCTCAAGGAAATACTAAAGAAGGGAAAGGGACCTGTATGTGCCAAAATGTTTGTGGCAGCCCTTTTCATAGTGGCTAGAAACTGGAAGATGAATGGATGTCCATCAATTGGAGAATGGTTGGATAAATTATGGTATATGAATGTTATGGAATATTATTTTTCTGTAAGAAATGACCAACAGGAGGAATACAGAGAGGTTTGGAGAGACTTACATCAACTGATGCTGAGTGAAACGAGCAGAACTTGGGGATCATTATACACTTCATCAATGATACTGTATGAGGATGTATTCTGATGGAAGTGGAAATCTTCAACATAGGGAAGAGCTAATCCAATTCCAATTGATCAATGATGGACAGAATCAGCTGCACCCAGAGAAGGAACACTGGGAAATGAATGTAAACTGTGAGCATTGTTTTTTTTTGTTGTTGTTGTTGTTTGTTTTGTTTTGTTTTGCTTCTCTTCGCAGATTATTTTTACCTTGCGAATACAATCCTTCCTTTGCAACAACAACAACAAAATTCCGTTCTGCACACATATATTGTACCTAGAATATATTATAAGATATTTAATATGTATGAGAATGCCTGCCATCTAGGGGAGGGGGTGGAGGGAAGGAGGGGAAAAACTTGGAACAGAAGGGAGTACAAGGGATAATGGTATAAACAAATTTACCTATGCATATGTGCTGTCAAAGAAAATGTAATAATTATAAAAATTAATAAAAAACAAAATGAAATTTAAAAAATGAGGCCTTTAACAGAATCCTTAAATGTAAAAATGTTTTCCCAATTTATTGTTTTCCTTCTAATCTTATCTGCATTAGTTTTGTTTGCACAAAAACTTTTTAGCATAATATAATCAAAATTATCTATTTGGTGTTCAATAATTATCTCCAGTTCTACTTTGATCACAAATTCCTTCCTTCTCTACAAATCTGAGAAGTAAAGTACCCTATCTTCTTCTGTTTTGCTTATAATATTACTCTTTATGTCCCCAATTTGACCTTGGTTCATGGTGTTAGGGGTGGATCAATGCCTACTTCCCAGCAGTTTTTGTCAAATAGTGAGTTCTTATGGGACATGTTTGTTGAAATCAACTATTAAAAGCCAAAATCACTTAAGGGCAAGGGTGAGATTTCAGGAGATGGAATGTTATAAGAAAAAATTAGGAAACATGATTACACCTGTCCAGTGAGCAGCAATGTTGCATCAAATAAAGTTAATGCTGAAGAGGCTACAGTGATGGGCAGGAAGAGGAAGATAAGATAGAACCAAAGAAGGACTTATCTAGAACAGGACCAAGCAGGAAAAATAAGCATCAAATCTTTGTATTTCAAGCAATTCATCTTACTAACTAACTTACTAAGTGCCAAGTTGTTTCAACAGTATTAATATTGTCACAACAATATAAATCCCAATATACTGGGAAAATGTAATGGTTGCCTTGGCAGAATGACAGTAGGAAAGAAAATCTCTTATTCTCTTTCAGCTTTATCTATAAAATGAGAAAGTTGGATGATTTGACCTGGAAGGTCACAATTTGTATTTTTAAATCTTTCAAAATCCAGGATGGCATACTGTTTATGGCTCTTGATTAGAACTAGAAGATCTAAATTTATATTTTCAGCCACTGTCTTCTTTTATTATTGTTTATCTATGTGCCCATTCATCTATCATCTATATGTTTGTCCATCATAGTTCCATCTGTCTTCTATTCATCTGTCTCTCTATCTCAATATATTTATGTATCTATTCTTAATATAAAAATTCTTCTTTTTCTTTTCTTCTTTTCCTCCTGCTTTTCTTCCTTGTCCTCCATCTTCTTTTCTCTGCCTCCTCTTCCTGTGCATTTTTCTACTTCTCCTTTTTTTTTTTTTTTTTTTACAAATGTATAAAAAATAAATAAGTATTGCAGATTCCCTAATTTCCTATTACTTAATTGTATGGCCAGCTTTGGGAAAATTTTCAAAGTCAGAGTTTGTTTGTTTGTTTGTTTGTTTTTTTCTTCTTGGCCTGACATATCTCCATTTTCTGTAATTTGCTCTCCTATAGAAAAGGTTTACAGTCAAAAGATCATAAGCCTGAAAGTTAGTTTCCAACTTTGAGATCCCCAAGACAGGAATATTGTCTTTCTCATCTTCCTCCACTTCCTGGCTCTCTTCAAATTTCAACTAAAATTTCATCTTCTATAAGAAGCTTTCACAATATGTTTTAATTTGAATGCTTTCCCTATGAGATTATGCTCCCCTTATCCTGGATATTGCTTAATCATACAGAGTAGTTTTTATGTCATCCACTCTTTAGACTGTATATTTTTTGAGATAATATACTGTTTTGTTTTTTTGTTTGTTTTTGTTTTTCTCTCTTTGTATCCCCTGAATTAAGTAAATTGGCACACAGTAGACAATTAATAAATGCTTGTTGATTGACTGTATTTTTCAGTGCAAATGACATTTAAAAAGAAACATTGCCATCTGTTTTGCTACTGCATCTTAAGAACCATAGGACTTTGCTTTCTGATTTGGAATTAAAATCTTCATTATGTATTTTTTCCTCCAATAATTTGAGTTCCACAAGTACATGGGGATTTTCTCATTTCTGTTTGTAACCTGTAAGTCATTGGAGCATAATAATCAGTAAATACTTCATTCATTCATCCTGACTCTTCGGCTTACTATATAACTTTAGACAAATCAGTTTCCTCTCTGGGCCTCAGTTTTTCTTGTTTCCCCTTCATAAATAGAGGAGATAGAGTGGATTTCTGTATATTGTAATCAATTCAATGTTCAAGAGTGAAAAATCCTTAGAAACTTGCAAAATGACACTTGAGTATCCATGTATACATTTCACAGCCCCATTTAAATTGTAAGTTTGTATATGAGACCTGGGGAATCTGCCTGAGTCACTCGGGGACCAGCTGAGGTTTTCCGAGGCATTTAGAGCTTATTTGTCACTGGGCTTGCGTTTGTTGAATTGAATGAAATTTTCTCATCTTTCCCATTTGGCATGTTTTCACTTAGCAGGGCAGGCTGGGAGGATGCTCTTGCACTTTCACACATATTAAGCACCTACTGAGTATCTGACTATCCTCTAATTAGAAGACTGTGAAATCATTACAGTTAGTTTAGCATATGCAATGCCCAGGGAGACACGTGCTGACACAACTCATTCTTCTCCCAGTGTGACAAGAAGCTGCCTTGCAAATTCTGACCCCTGCAGAGGGCTGAGCATCAGCACTGCCAGTTGCACACAGGCCCACGTGGGGCTGACCGGTACAGCTCCTGCTCATGGAGGGGGGGGGGGGAGGAAAACCTCCACATCTAAGGCACAGCCAGCCTGCTCCAACTGCATTAATGCTCCTTGCCCCTCACACAGTCTAGGCCCTCCTCTCCACTTTGGTCTCTTAGCATACTGACTCAGCTTGCTGAGACTGTTTCTTTGACAACTTTATTCTGGCTTTTTACAAGATCACAGATTTTAGCAGAGAAGGAATTTTGGTGGCCATAAAACTCTTATTTTATGAGGAAACAGAGGAGTAAATATATTAAGTGGCTTGTCCAGGGTGAGAGTTAGAATGTCTGAGGTAAGATTTAAACACAGGTTATCATGACTTCAAACCCAGTGTCCTATCAACTGCACCATCATGTCTTTCCTCCTAAATTTGGATTTCTCTTCATCCTCTCTTTTTTCTCTTGCCTCAATAGGCACGCTTCATCCTCCAGACTGACACTGAGATGTCCCACCAAGAGGAACATGCAAATAATACCACCTACCCTCTTGTTCACACATGCCATCTCCCTAGAATGTTTCTGAAAATGCAGAAATATAAATTGTGTTTGAAAGATTAAGATCAGAGGAGTTAGAATTGTAAGATAAGAGTTCATTTAATACAACTTTCATATTTTACAGAGTAAGATTCTAAGGCAAAGTAAGGGGAAATGACTTGTTTAAGGGCTTTTAGTAATAGGTAATTTTCCTTCCATGACTATATCTGTCAGATAACTTGATATATAGAACTTTTTTTTCAAATAATGACTTTTTATTTTTAAACTATATGAAAATATGGTTTTCATCATTCACTATTGCAAAACCTTGTGTTCCAATTTTTTTTCTCTCTCTCTTTCCCCTAGGCAGCAAGCAATCAAAAAATAATTAAACATCAGTAATTCTTCTATACATATATCCATATTTAGCATGCTGCACAAGAAAAATGAGATAAAATGAAAAAGAAAAAAGCAAATAAACAATAACAAAAAAGGTGAAAATACTATGTTGTGATCCACATTTGATCCACCCAGTCTTCTTTCTGAGTGCACTTGGTAATCTCCATCACAATACAATTGGATCTGGCCTGAACCACTTTGCTATTGAAAGGAGTCACATCCATCACAGTCCCCATCACATAATCTTGATGTTGCCATATAAAATGATCTCCTGGTTCTGCTCATTTCACTTAGCATCAGTTCCTATAAGTCTCTCCAGGCCTCTCTGAAATCATCTTGTTGATATTTTCTTATAGAACAGTAATATTCTATAACATTTATATACCATAACTTATTCAACCATTCTCCAATTGATGGGCATCCACCCAGTTTCCAGTTTCTTACCACTACAAAAAGGGCTGCCACAAACATTCTTGCACATGCCCGTCCCTTCTTTAAGAGCTCTTTTGGGGACTTCCGGCCAAGATGGCGGCGTGGAGGCAGACAGCTGCTTGAGCCCCGCGTTTTCTCTCAGAACTTACTTCATGACAAGCCTCTGACTTAATGCTTGACCCAGAAAGAAATCCACAAATTATCACCAAGAGAAGACATCCTTGAAAGTCGCCAGAAAAGGTCTGTGTTTGTTCGGGGGAGGGTCAATCAGACTGGGCGCAGACTGAGGGCAGACAGCCAGAGCAAGACAGGCAGCTCACACAGCTCAGACCGGAGGGGGAGGGGTGTGATCTCTGCCGTTTCTGCGAAAGGGCTTTTGCCCCAGTGTGGATGCTCCGTCTTGGCAGCAAGCCAGGAGCAGCAGAGAGGGTGTAAACACCGGAGGTGAAGATTAAAACCCCAGAAAGCCAGCATCTCTCAGAGCCCGGCCACCCCCAACCCCCACCTGGACTGACTCGGTGCGTTCTCAGAGTCTCAGAGCGCAGACTGAGTACAGTCAGTGCTGTTCTGTTAGTGGCTCTCTGTTGCCTTACACCCAGTCTGTAGAGGAAGCCCATTAATACCATCCAGCCCTATCCCCCGCAAAACAGACCAATTGTTTCTCTTGTCAGTTTGTTTTCTTTGATTCCTACTCTGACAAAATGAACAAAAAATTCAAAAGGGCTCTAACCATTGACAGCTTCTGTGTGGAGAGGGAGCAGACTTCAAATGCTGAAGAGACTAGGAACAGAATGTCCCCAGATGTATCCCCTGGGAGGGATATAAGCTGCTCCTCAATACAAAAGAACCTCATAGAGGAAATCAAAAAGGCTCTCACAAGAGAGCTGGAAGAGAAATGGGAAAAGGAAAGGGAAGCTTGGCAAGAGAGCCTGGAGAAGTCATCCCATGCATTCAAAGACAGAGTGGATAAAGAAATCAAATCATTGAGAAACAAGATTAGTGAGCTGGAAAAGGTAAACAACTCCAAGGAAAACAGGATTAGTGAGCTGGAAAAGGTAAACAACTCCAAGGAAAACAGGATTAGAGAGCTGGAAAAAGAAATCAGCTCTCTAAAAAATAAAATGGATAAAATGGAAAAAAATTCCATAGAAGATAAAAACTCAATTGGACAATTACAAAGAGATATAAAAAAAGTGAGTGAAGAAAATACATCATTGAAAATTAGACTGGAACAAGTAGAAATGAATGACTCAAGGAGAAACCAAGAGGGAGTCAAGCAAAACCAGAGAAATGAAACAATTGAAAAGACTGTCAAGTACCTTACCAGAAAGACAACAGACCTGGAAAACAGATCCAGGAGAGACAATTTGAGAATAATCGGACTCCCTGAAAAATGGGAGGAAAAAAAGAGCTTAGACACCATTTTCGAGGAAATTATCAAAGAGAACTGCCCAGACGTTTTGGAAACAGAGGTTAAAATAGACATTGAGAAAATTCATCGATCACCTACTGAAAGGGACCCTAAAATCAAAACGGCAAGAAATATAGTGGCCAAGTTCAAGAACCATCAGACAAAGGAAAAGATATTGGAAGCTGCTAGAAAAAAACAATTCAGATATGGAGGATCCACAATAAGGATAACACAGGATCTAGCAGCATCCACATTAAAAGAATGCAGGGCCTGGAACATGATATTCCGAAAGGCTAAGGAACTTGGTATGCAGCCAAGAATAACTTACCCAGCAAGAATGAGCATCGTTTTTCAGGGAAGAAGATGGACATTTAACGAAATAAATGAATTCCATCTATTTTTGATGAAAAAACCAGACCTACATAAGAGGTTTGATCTTCAAATACAGAACTCAAGAGACTTCTAAAAAAGGTAAAAAGAAATCTTGAGAACTATACTTCTGTCAAAAAAATATGTAAAGAACATATGTACAATTTGTCTTAGAAACTAGAGGTGGAAAGGAGATTATATCATAAAAAAGTATAAAGTGGTGGTACTACATCTCATGAAGAGGCAAAGGTAACCTATTATATCTGAGAGAAAGAAAGGAGGGAGATGAACATAGCGTGTATCAATAGACATATTCGATTTATGGTGAAACTTCTTCCACTTCATTGAAAAGTGAAAGGGAAGGAGTAAGCTAAGGGGAAGGGAATACAGTAATTTCGAGGAAAAGGGGTAAAATAAGGGGAGGATCTTTAAGGTGGGGGAGGGATCCTAAAAAGGGAGGGCTGTGAAAAGCAAGTGGTGTTTACCAGTTGAATACTGGATAGGAGGGTAAAAGGGAAGGAAAGGGGAAAAGCATAAGCAGGGGTTAATAGGATGGCAAGCAATATAGAATTAGTCCTTCTAACCATAAATGTGAATGGGGCAAACTGCCTCATAAAGAGGAAGCAGTTAGCAGACTGGATTAAAAGTCAGAATCCTACTATATGTTGTTTACAGGAAACACACCTGAAACAGGATGAGACATTCAAACTAAAAGTAAAAGGGTGGAGCAGAATCTATTATGCTTCAGGCAAAACCAAAAAAGCAGGAGTAGCCATCCTCATCTCAGATCAAGCAAAAACAAAAATTGATCTAATTAAAAGAGATAAGGAAGGGCATTATATCCTGCTAAAGGGAAGCATCAATAGTGAAGCAGTATCAATATTAAACATGTATGCACCAAGTGGTGCAGCATCTAAATTCTTAAAAGAGAAATTAAGAGAGCTGCAAGAGGAAATAGATAGCAAAACTATACTAGCAGGAGATCTCAACCTTGCACTCTCAGAATTAGATAAATCAAACCACAAAATAAATAAGAAAGAAGTCAAAGAGGTAAATAGAATACTAGAAAAGTTTGATATGATAGATCTTTGGCGAAAGCTAAATGGAGACAGAAAGGAATATACTTTCTTCTCAGCAGTTCATGGAACCTATACAAAAATTGATCATATACTAGGGCATAAAAACCTCAAAATCAAATGCAGTAAGGCAGAAATAGTAAATGCATCCTTTTCAGACCATAATGCAATCAAAATAACATTTAATAAAAAGCCAGGGGAAAATAGACCAAAAAATAATTGGAAACTAAATAATCTTATACTAAAGAATGATTGGGTAAAACAGCAAATCATAGACATAATTAATAACTTCACCCAAGAAAATGACAATAATGAGACATCATACCAAAATGTGTGGGATACAGCCAAAGCAGTAATTAGGGGAAGTTTTATATCTCTACAGGCCTACCTGCATAAAATAGAGAAAGAGAGGGCCAACGAATTGGGTTTACAACTAAAATTGCTAGAAAAGGAACAAATTAAAAACCCCCAGACAAACACAAAACTTGAAATTCAAAAAATAAAAGGTGAGATTAATAAAATTGAAAGTAAAAAAACTATTGAATTAATTAATAAAACTAAGAGTTGGTTTTATGAAAAAACCAACAAAATAGACAAACCCTTAGTAAACCTGATTAAAAAAAGGAAAGAGAAAAAGCAAATTGATAGTCTTGAAAATGAAAAGGGTGAACTCACCACTAATGAAGAGGAAATTAGAACAATAGTTAGGAGCTACTTTGCTCAACTTTATGCCGATAAATTCGATAACTTAAATGAAATGGAAGAATACTTTCAAAAATATAGCTTGCCCAGATTAACAGAAGAAGAAGTAAGTAGTCTAAATAGTCCCATCTCAGAAAAAGAAATAGACCAAGCTATTAACCAACTTCCTAAGAAAAAGTCCCCAGGACCAGATGGATTTACAGGTGAATTCTACCAAACATTTAAAGAACAACTTACTCCAATGCTATGTAAACTATTTGAAAAAATAGGGATTGAAGGAGTCCTACCAAATTCCTTCTATGACACAGACATGGTACTGATACCTAAACCAGGTAGATCGAAAACTGAGAAAGAAAACTATAGACCAATTTCCTTAATGAATATTGATGCTAAAATCTTAAATAAGATATTAGCAAATAGACTTCAGAAAATCATCCCCAGGATAATACACTATGACCAAGTGGGATTTATACCAGGAATGCAGGGATGGTTTAATATTAGGAAAACTATTAGTATAATTGACCATATTAATAATCAAATTAATAAAAACCATATGATCATCTCAATAGATGCAGAAAAGGCATTTGATAAAATCCAACATCCATTCCTACTAAAAACTCTTGAGAGTATAGGAATAAATGGACTATTCCTTAAAATAATAAGGAGCATATATTTAAAACCTTCGGTAAACATCATATGTAATGGTGATAAACTAGAACCTTTCCCTGTAAGATCAGGAGTGAAACAAGGTTGCCCACTATCACCATTACTATTCAATATAGTACTAGAAACTCTAGCCTTGGCAATAAGAGCCGAGAAAGAGATCCAAGGAATTAGAGTAGGAAATGAAGAAATCAAATTGTCACTTTTCGCAGATGACATGATGGTATACTTAGAGAACCCCAAAGACTCTGCTAAAAAGCTATTAGAAATAATTCAGAATTTTAGCAAAGTCGCAGGATACAAAATAAATCCACATAAATCCTCAGGATTTTTATACATTACCAACACAATCCAACAGCAAGAGATACAAAGAGAAATTCCATTCAAAATAACAGTCGATAGTATCAAATATTTGGGAATATATCTACCAAAGGAGAGTCAGGAATTATATGAGCAAAATTACAAAACACTTGCCACAAAAATAAAGTCAGATTTAAATCATTGGAAAGACATTCAATGTTCTTGGATAGGCCGAGCGAATATAATAAAGATGACAATACTCCCCAAACTAATCTATTTATTTAGTGCTATACCAATCAGACTCCCAAGAAACTATTTTAATGACCTAGAAAAAATAACAACAAAATTCATATGGAAGAATAAAAGGTCGAGAATTGCAAGGGAACTAATGAAAAAAAAGTCAGAGGAAGGTGGTCTAAGTGTACCTGATTTAAAGCTATATTATAAAGCAACAGTCACCAAAACCATTTGGTATTGGCTAAGAAATAGACTAGTTGATCAGTGGCATAGGTTAGGTTCACAGGACAAGATAGTGAATAAAAATAGCAATCTAATCTTTGACAAACCCAAAGATCCCAAATTTTGGGATAAGAATTCATTATTTGACAAAAACTGCTGGGAAAACTGGAAATTAGTATGGCAGAAACTAGGCATGGACCCACATTTAACACCACATACTAAGATTAGATCAAAATGGGTCCAAGATTTAGGCATAAAGAACGAAATCATAAATAAATTGGAGGAACATAGGATAGTTTACCTCTCAGACTTGTGGAGGAGGAAGGAGTTTGTGTCCAAGGGAGAACTAGAGACCATTATTGATCACAAAATAGAACATTTTGATTACACCAAATTAAAAAGTTTCTGCACAAACAAAACTAATGCAAACAAGATTAGAAGGGAAGTAACAAATTGGGAAAAAATTTTTACAGTTAAAGGTTCTGATAAAGGCCTCATCTCCAAAATATACAGAGAATTGACTTTAATTTATAAGAAATCAAGCCATTCTCCAGCTGATAAATGGTCAAAGGATATGAACAGACAATTTTCAGATGATGAAATTAAAACTATTTCCACTCATATGAAAGAGTGTTCCAAATCACTATTGATCAGAGAAATGCAAATTAAGACAACTCTGAGGTATCATTACACACCTGTCAGATTGGCTAAGATGACAGGAACAAATAACGATGAATGTTGGAGGGGCTGTGGGAAAACTGGGACACTGATGCATTGTTGGTGGAGTTGTGAAAGAATCCAACCATTCTGGAGAGCAATCTGGAATTATGCCCAAAAAGTTATCAAAATGTGCATACCCTTTGACCCAGCCATACTACTACTGGGCTTATACCCCAAGGAACTACTAGAGAAGGGAAAGGGTCCTGTATGTGCCAAAATGTTTGTGGCAGCCCTTTTCATAGTGGCTAGAAGCTGGAAGATGAATGGATGTCCATCAATTGGAGAATGGTTGGGTAAACTATGGTATATGAATGTTATGGAATATTATTGTTCTATAAGAAATGACCAACAGGAGAAATACAGAGAGGCTTGGAGAGACTTACATCAACTGATGCTGAGTGAAACGAGCAGAACCAGAAGATCATTATACACTTCAACAATGATACTATACGAGGATGTATGCTGATGGAAGTGGATTTCTTCAACATAGAGAAGAACTAATCCAATTCCAATTGATTAATGATGGACAGAACCAGCTACATCCAGAAAAGGAACACTGGGAAATGAATGTAAACTGTTATTTTTACCTTCTGAATCCAATTCTTCCTATGCAACAAAAAATTCGGTTCTACACACATATATTGTATCTATAATATACTGTAATATATTTAACATATATAAGACTGCTTGCCATCTGGGGGAGGGGGTTGGGGGAGGAAGGGAAAAAATCTGAATAGAAGTAAGTGCAAGGGATAATGTTGTAAAAAATTACCCATGCATATGTACTGTCAAAAAATGTTATAATTATAAAATAAAATAAAAAATTTAAAAAAAAAAAAAAAAAAAAAAAAAGAGCTCTTTTGGATATAAGCCCAGTAGTAACACTGCTTAGTCAAAGGGTATGCACAGTTTGATAACTTTTTGAGCATATTTTCAAATTGCTCTCCAGAATGATTGGATCAGTTCAAAACACCAATTTTTGTCAAATAGTGAGTTCTTATTCCAGAAACTGGAGTCTTTGGGTTTATCAAACACTAGATAGTCATTGACTATTGTGTCTTTTGAAACTGTTCTACTGATTCACTATTCTGTATCTTAGCTGGTACCAAATGGTTTTGATGACTGCTACCTTATAATGCAGTTTTAGGTCTGGCAAAACTAGGTCACATTCATTTGCATTTTTTTTCTCATTAACTCCCTTGAAATTTTTGACATTTTATACTTTCAGATGAAGTTATTATTTTTTCTAGCCCTATAAAGTAATTTATTGGCACTTCCATTTTATAAAAGTTCATTTACAGTTAAAATGACTAACTCTGCATTTCCCTCCACCTTATTTTTCCCATGTCATAGTTTTCTCTTTCTTTTCCCCCTTTCCCTCCTCTCTAATCTTTTGCCTCTGACCACTAGCTCCCTCAATCTGCCCTCTTCATTTTCAGCCCCTCTGTCTTTCTTATCCATTTCCCCTTCTACTTCTTTTCTCCCTTCTATTAGCCTTCCTCTTTCCTTTCCCCGTTCTATTCCTACTTACCTATGGGATGAGACAAGTTTCAATAATAAACTAAACAAGGCTTATATTCTCTCTTTGAGCCAAAATTCAGTGAAATTATTCACACAATGCTCATCCCCCTCCCTTTTCCCCTTAACTATAATAGGTCTTTTTTGTCTCTTTGTGTGATGCAATTTACCTTATTTTACCTCCCTTTTCTTTTTCTTCTAATACAATTCCTTTTCCATCCCTAGCTTCTTTTTTATATCATCCCAATAAAGACAAATTATACCTACATCCTCTAAATATATCCTAAACAAAGATACAGTTTTCAAGAGTTTAACATATCATCTTCCCACATAGGGATATAAACATTTTAACCTTTAAAAAATATATTTTTCCTTCCCTTTTTACCTTATTTTGCTTCTCTTGAGTTTTGTATTTGAAGATTAAATTTTCTGTTCATCTCTGGTCTTTTCATAAAAAATACCTGAAGATCCCTTATTTCACTGAATGTCCATCCTTTTCTGTGAAAGATATTGCTTAGTTTTCCTGGGTAGTTAATTCTTGACTGTAGTCCAATCTCCTTTGCTCTCTAGAACATCATATTCCAGGCCTTTAGAAAATTTAAAATGTAAACTGTTAGGTGCTAGGTAATTCTGATTGTGAATTCTTGATATTTGAATTATTTTTTTCTGGCTGCTTGCAATATTTTCTTCTTGATCTGATAATTCTGAAATTTAGTGACAATAGTCCTTGCAATTTTTAATTTTGGGGTCTCTTTCAGGAGGTGATCAAGGGCAGTTTTATTGATTTCTTGAAAAATATTGTCTAGACTTTTTCTTTTTTTCTTTTTTTTCTTTTTTTTTTTTTTTTTTGTTATGGGTTTCTGGTAGTCCAACAATTCTTAGACTGTCTTTCCTGGATCTTTTTTCCAGGTAAGTTGTTTTTCCAATGAGGTATTTTACATTTTCTTCAATTGTTTCTTTTTTTTTTTTTTTTTCTTTTCTTTTCTTTTCTTTTCTTTTCTTTTCTTTTCTTTTCTTTTCTTTTCTTTTCTTTTCTTTTTTTCTTTTTCTTTTGGCTGAGGAGATTAGGATCAACTGATTTGCCCAGGGTCACACAGCAAGGAAGTGTCAAGTGTCTGAGACCAGATTTGAACTCAGCTTCTTCTGAATTCAGGTCTAGTACTCTGTCCACTGTGCCACCTAGCAGCCCCCTATTTAACTGATTCTTGATTTCTTATTGAGTCATTCATTTCCATTTCTCCAACACTAATTTTTAGTGAATTATTATTTTCAGTTAGCCTTTCTTTTTAACCTCCTTTTGAATTTGGCCAATTGAACTTTTGTATCAGCTGTTTTGTAATTGAATTTTTTTCCTCATTTCACAAATTCTATTTTTAAAGAGTTGCTCTCTTTCTTCATTTCACTAATTATGTTTTTCAAGGAGTTATATTATTTTTTCACTTCACCAAGTCTATATTATATTCAGAAAATGTTTGTGTTTCATTTAACAAATTCTCCTACAAAGATTCATTTTCTTTCCCCATTTTTCTTCTAATTCTTTTTTAAGATTCTTTTTGAATTATTCCAAGAAAGAGGAGACCAACTCATAGTATCCTTTGCTTTTAATGTCCTTAGAGTCTGAGGTCTGTTCTTCGCTGTCTCCCTAAAGCTTATTGTTCTGAGCTTTCTTTTACATTGTCCTGGGCCTTCCCTTGCTGAGTGGATATGGCCAAGTGCCCCATGGGGTCCAGGGGCTCACTATTGCGTTTTGTAGTTGCACTGAAGGTCTCACAGCTACTCTGCTAATCCACTGGCTTTTGCACCAGAACAATGTTGCTGTATTTTGGCTAAGAGCCTCCCAGTAGACTCCACAGTGCAGTACCTCTCTTCCCTGCACTGTGCCTGTATTGGGCTATGTATACCTTTGCCCACCTGAAACAGAGCTTTCTTGAAGTCCTTCCCAGAATTCTTCTGCTGGAAATTTATTATCCTTCTAATATTTGTCGTTCTGTTGCTCCAAAATCCATTCAGAGGCTTCATCTGGCATTGTTCTGAAGGAAGCCAGAAGAGCTCAGACCAAGTCCTATCTACTCTCCACCATCTTGGCTCCACCTCATAGAACTTTAATGAAGTAGCCATCTTAGACTTTGATAGAGACAAATTATGTAATGTTTTAGATATCAGTGTTACTTGTCATTTTCAATGCTTGATTATGTTTCATATTCTATATATATATAATAAATTTGGATGAATGAAAGAATCAATTCCTTTGGTGAATGGATGGATAGAATCTAAGTTATAGGGAAGCTCAAAGTGATCCAGTTCAATTTATAGAATTTGGTTTCATGTTTTTTTCTGTTCCCCTGAAGAATGTTCATTAAGACTTCACTGCACTATTGGAGTAGCAAGTTGTTGTTAGCAGAGGAAGGAAAAGAGGGAAGATAGCTTTCCTGGAAATGAAGATAGGAAGCAGCAAGAACTTTGAATTGAAAATACAAAAGAAAAAATAAACCTACAAACAGTAATGCATTTGAGAAGTTTGAAAGGGGCTGAATGATAATCGAAAGCATATAATCTGATAGAGGAAAATAAAGATATCCCTTCAAGCCTCCATTTTCTTGAAGAGCAACAGGAGAAGAAAAGGAAGTCAAATGCAGAGAAAAGAGAATAATTTTCTTTTTTTTTTGTTTATTTTTAGCAGACAAAACAGGGAAGAAAATGGAATATGCTCAGGAAGGAATGTTGAAGAAGGGGTTAAAAACTTACTATTTCATAAAATAAAAAAATATTATTCAAACATGGAGGTAGGAATTGGGGAGTAAGCATTTCAGTAATGCCATTTCTCACACACAGACACACACACACACACACTCACACACACACACACACACATTCTCTTTGTGAAGGCTTTGTCCATATCCTGAAAATATTGGTATGTTTCCTAATTGTCATTTTTTAATGAAATTAAAGTATCTTTTCAAATTTAAAATTATATATATTTTTCTTTTTATTGGAATATTATTTAATGCCTCTGATTGATTATAATGTTTTATTTTTTCTTCCTTAAACTTTGATTTATTTAAAAATCCTTTGAAAACACTCATTGAGAGGGCATGCAATATGATATCAATAATACATCTGAAATTATATAAAGCATATATCTGCATTAGTCATGATACAAAAAATCAATAAAAAGTAAGAAGTGTAATGAAAGTTTTATTTTTTTTTAATATAGTTCAATATTTTCTGTCTGGAGAGAGAATTTTTCATTATGACTTTTGGAATTGTCTTGGATCATTGTCTTGATTGGAGGAGTTAAGTCCTTCTCAGATGATTATTGTTACAATATTGTCAATATTGTGTACAATGTTCTCTTGCTTCTGATCATTTAACTTTGTATAGCTTCATATATCATGTAAGCCTTCTTTGGTTTTACTAAAATTATGCTGCTTGTCATTTCTTTAGCATTTAATCACAATCATATATCACAACTTATATAATCATTCTCTACTTTATGGGCATCTCCTCATTTCCTATTTTTGCCACCACAAAAGAGCTACTATAAATATTTTTATATAACTAGGTCCTTTTCCCTTTTCAAGTGATCTCTTTGGAATACAGACCTAGTAGTGCTATTGATAGATCAAATAGTATGCAGAGTTTTATGGTCTATTAGGCATAGTTCCAAAGAATTCTCCAGAATTGTTGGACCAGTTCACAATTCCACCAACATTGCATTGGTATATTCTTCAATAATCCCCTCCATGATTTATCATTTTCCTTTTCTGAATTATTACCCAACTTGATAGGTATGAGATGGTATCTCAGAATTACTTTAATTTATATTTCTCTAGTTAGTTGTATATCAGAGCATTTCTTTTCATGTTGCTACTTATAATTTTGATTTCTTGCTCTGAAAACATCTTCTAAAAACAGTCCATATCCTTGAAAATTTGCCCATTTAAAAATAGTTCTTATTTTTAAAATTTGGCTTGGTTCCCTACTTATTGAAGAAATTGGCCTGTATTAGATAATCTGGCTGTATATTCCTTTCCCCAACTTCATATTTTCCTTCTACTTTTGGTTGCATTGGTTTTGTCCATGCATAACTCTTTTCATTTCATGTAATCAGAATTATCCATTTTACTTCCTGTGATCCTCTAGATTTTTGTTTAGTTAAAAACTCTTCTCTTATCCAAAAATCTAACACGTAATTGTTTTATGTTACCCTAATTTACTTTTTTATGTTACCTTAATTTACTTTTTATGTTGTTCTTTGTGCTTAAATCATTTATTCATTTTTTCTTATTGTATACATATTGTTGTACAACGTTAAATGTTGGTATATACCAAGCTTCTAACAAACGGCTTTTTGGTTTCTCAATAAATTTTGTTAAGTGGTGAATTCTTGTTGCCAATAATCTTTGTGCTAATCAAACTGTAGTCATATTCTAGGTGTTTTTTTAACATTTAAATTATTCAATTAATCTAAAACTCAATTTTGTAGCTAGTACTAGATTGTTTTCATAATTATTGTTTTGAAATATAATTCAAAATATGGAATTGCTGGGCTAACTTCTTTCAAATTTTTCTTCACTAATTCCCTTGATATTCCTTTTGCATTAATATATGAATTTTGTTATTTTTATAGTAAATTTATTTTTAATGCTTTATGAATCTTGTTGACAGAGAAAAATCAGAGCAAAAGGGAAAAACCATGGGAGTGAGAAAAACAGAAGAAGAAAAAAAGAAATGAATATAGTATGTACTGATTTCCATACAGTATCTTTATTTTTTTTTCTCTGAATGCAGATGACATTTTGTACCCAAAGTCTATTGGGATTGCTTTAGATCTCCAAATCACTGAGAAGAAACAAGTCTTTTAAAACTGATCATGGCACATTCTTGCTGTTATTGTGTACAATGAATTCCTGCTTCTGCTTGTTTAGCTCAGCATTATCTCATGTAAATATTTCTACCCTTTCTAAAATTAGCTTGTTCATTTTTTTATAGAACACTAATATTCCATTACCTTTATAATCCATAACTTGTTGAGGCATTCCACAAATGATGGTCATTTACTCATTTTCCAATTCTTTGTTACCACAAAAAGAGCTGCTACAAACATTTTTGAACATGTGGAACCTTTTACTTCCTTTATGATTTCCTAGAAAAACAGACCCAGTAATGACATGCTGGACAAAAGGATATGAACACTTTTATAGCCTTTTCAGCATAGTTGCAAATTGCTATCCAGAATAGTTGTGTCACTTCACAACTCCACTAACAATGCATGTATCCAGTTTTCCCACACCCACCTGCAACATTTATCACAATTTTTTTCCTGTCACCTTAAACAATCAGAGGATGTGAGGTGGTATCTCAGAGTTGTTTTAATTTGCATTTCTCTAATCAATAGTGTTTTAGAGCATTTTATCATATAACTATAGACGGCTCTAATTTTGTTATCTGAAAATTGTTCATATCCTTTGACCATTTATCAGTTGGGGAATAATTTGTACTCTCATAAATTAGACACAGCTATTTATATATTTTAGAAATGAAAGATTTATCAGAAACATTGACTGTAAAGGTTTTTTTTTTTCCCTGCTTAGTACTTCCCTTTTAAACTTATTTCTGTTGATTTGTTTGTGCAAAAAAATTAAAATTTAATATAATCAAAGTTATCCTTTTTGCCTTTCATAATGTTCTCTAGTTCTTCTTCAGTCATAAATTCTTTCTTTCTCCAAAGATCAGATAGGGAAATTATCTATTATTCTCCTACTTTGTTTATAGTATCATCATTTATGTCCTAATCATGTACCCATTTTGATTTTATTTTGGTATGAGATGTGAGATGTAGGTCTATGCCAAATTTCCCAGTTTTCAAGCAATGTTTGTTAAATAGTGAGTTCTTCTTGCAAAAAGTGGAGTTTGGAAATTTACCAAATACTAGATTACTATAGGCTTTGATTATTGTGTCATATATATCTAATGTATTCTACTGATCCTGCACTCCATTTCTTAGCTAGTACGAAATTGTTCTGATGACTGCTGCTTTAAATTTTAGCTTTGGTACTGCTAAGCCACCATCCTTTGTAATTTTTTTTTCTATTAATTCTCTTGATAATTCTTCATTTTTTGTTCTTCCGGATGAATTTTGTTATTATTTTTTTCTGGTTCTATAAAATAAGTTTTGGCAGTTTGATTGGTATGGCACTGCAAATGTAGACCAATTTAGGCAAATGTATTATTTTTATTATATTGCCTTGGCCTTCCCATGACCAACTGATATTTTTTCAATTGATTAGATCTGACTCTATTTGTGTGAGAAATATTTTATAATTGTGTTCATAAAATTCTTGGTTTCCTTTGGCAGGTAAACCATCAAATATTTTATTTTGTCTACAGTAATTTTAAATGGAATTTCTCTTTCTATCCCTTATTGATGGGCTTTTTTAGTAATATATAGAAATGGTGATGATTTGTGTGCATTTATTTTATGTTCTGCAACTTTGCTACAGCTGTAAATTGTTTCCAGTAGATGATTTTCTAGGAATCTCTAAATATATCATCATATCAACTGCAAAAAGTGATTCTTATATTTCTTCATTGCCTATTTTAATTCCTTTAATTTCTTTTTCTTTTGTTATTGCTAAAGGCAAAATTTCTAGTACAATGTTGAATAATAGTGGTGATTTTGGGCATCATTGTTTCACCTCTAATCTTATCGGGAATGTGTTCAGCTTCTCTCCATTGGTTTTAGATATATAGTTCATTATTCTATAAAAAAGCATCATCCCATAGGTCTTATATTGCTTTCTTATTACTGTCACACTCTTAGATGAAATTATGGATTATTAATGTGATTTGTTTGATCCACTCATTTTTTAGAATTAGATCATTTAATTTTCCACTCTGCTATTCACTTAAGCTAGTCTGCTATTCACTTTGCTTTAGGGGAGAGTTCATCCTATTCACATTCATAGTTATGATTACCAGTTTTGTATTTCCCTCCATCCTGTTTTGTCCCCTGTATATACTTTTGTTCTCTTTCCACCCTGCCCTTAGTGTTGTGGTATTTTTATCCACCTCACCCACTATTTTATCTCCTATCACCCTTTCTCCTTCTTTTACTAGTTTTTTTTTTTAACCCACTCTACCCATTACCTTATCTCCTATCACCCCCTTCCTCACTTCTCTTACCTTTTTCCTTAGTGTTCCGGCCCTCCTTTTTACCCTGTCTCTCCCTTTTCATTTCCTCTTTTTTTCTCCTACTTCTTCATAAGATTAGATAAATTTCTATACCCAACTGAGAATTTAATTATTCACTCTTAGAGCTAAAACTGAAGAAATCAAGTTTCAGACAATGTTCATCCCCCTCCTTTCTTTCCCTGGATTGAAACAGGTTTTTTGCATGTCGTTTTCTTTGATATCATCACATAAGAATCCATTTACAACCACATCCTCAGCCATGTGATACTCCTCTCTGACTGCCTCAGTAACAGATACAGTTCTCAAGAATTACAGATTTTTTTTTTTCCCATCTAGGATGAAAACAGTTTAACCATTAAATAATGTATTTTGGCCTTTTTACCTATGTTTCTCTTGAGTTCTGTGTTTCTACTGTTTAAGGAGTTGTTTTCTTCAGACAATTTTTTTCCTGTCTTTTCCAGGCTGTTGACTCTCTCATGCCTACCTCTTGTTTCCTTTCTCAATTTTTCTTCTACCTCTCTTATTTGCTAAAGTCTTTTATGAGCCCTTCCAAAAAGCCTTTTTGGCCATGAGACCAATTCATATCACTCTTTGAGATTTCTTCGGACAGTCTGTCCTAGTCTGAGTTTCTGTTTTGATCTGCCTTGCCTCCACAGAAGCTTTCTATGGTCATTTTCTTTCCTTTTCTTTTAGTACTTTTTTTTACTTTTATAGTTGAGTTCTGCTCCTGGGGTATAGGGGGCACTGTCCCAAACTTCCTGTGCAGCTCTGAGCCTTGGCTGTGAGTACAGCACCCCCTTGTGTTTGCAGAGGCAGCTTTGTCTGCTCTCTTCAGGAAACAGCCTGGTTTCCCAGTTTGCCTTTTAGCTAGGATTAGAAGCTGCCTCCCTGCTGTGCTCCTCTTCTGAGCCAGGACAGAGGGTCTTAGTTGTTAATTTACTATGATTAAGGCCCTCTCACCTGCTTTCCCAGAATCTGTCTCTCCTTTTCATCCCAATAAACCTGACCTTACTTGAAGCTTTTTCAGTCTACCTTGAGCTAGAGAGGGTTTCATTCTCTCAGACAGTTCAGAGATTTGATTTCAGGTGGTTTTTGATTGACACTAGGAGTGCTTAATCACCTTCCTGAATTTACCCTCCCATCTTGGTTCCACCCCTGGACTATTATTTGTTTTTTAGCTCTATAAAATAATTTTGGTTATTTGATTGGCATGCCACTGAATAAGTAAATTAATTTTGGTAAAATAAATAAATAAATAAATAAATAAATAAATAAATATTGGTTCAGTGTATACATGAGTAATGAGTATTCCATCAATTGTCCAGATATGTCCTTAATTATGTAAAATGTCCAAAATGCTTGTGTGCATAAAACACCTGGCTTTCTTTGCAGGTTGTTTTCCTAATATTTTATAATGCCTACAGTTATTTTAAATGGAATTTTTTTCTATTTCTTTCTGCTGTGTTGTATTAGTTATACATGATGTTGAAGGTTATGTGATTTTATTTTATATCCTGCCATTTTGCCAAAATTCATTTTTATGTGAATCTTTCCAGTTCTCTAAATATACCATCATATTACCTGGGAAAATAAGTTTTATTTTCTCAATACCTATTTTATTCCTTCATTCTTTCTCTTGCCTTATCATTTCTAACACAATATTGAATAGTAGTGGTGATAATGAACATTCTTCCTTCAATCCTGATTTTGTTAGAAAGGATTTTAGTTTAACCCCATTACAAATAATGTTTGCTCTTGTTTTAGATAAATGATACTTATAATTTTTAGAAAAAAATATTTTTTTATGATTTCTAGTCATTTATTAGAAATGGGTGTTACATTTTGTCAAAGTATTTTTCTGCATCAAATGAGAACATGATTTTTGACTTTTTTGGTTATTAATATGGTTAATTATGCATATGTTTTTGTTAATATTAAACTAGGCTTGCTTTCCTCATACAAACCTAACTTATTCATAATGTAAAATCTTTGCGATAGTAACCTCCTTGCTATTATTTTATTTAAAATTTTTGCATCAATATTAATTTAAAATCAGCCTATTTTATTCTTTCTCTTTTTATGCTCTCCCTGATTTAGGTATCAAAACCACATTTATGTCATATAAGGAATTTGGTAGAAGGTCTTTATTTTTTTCAAATAGTTTATATAAGCATAGGGATTAATTTTTCCTTTTCCAGTTAATTTTTGTATGTTTCCACCATCCTTTATTGATTGAATTTTTTTATTGCATGATAATCTTAAAAGGGCAGATTCAATATTTTTGCTTCTCTGTATTTCTGAGGGTTTTATTCCTTTCTTCATGATAAATTTTTGTGGATGTATCATATACAACCAAGGAAAAATATACTATGTTCTTCTCCCTTTCAATTTTCTTCACAAGTCAATTTTATTTAAGTTTTCTAAAATTCTACACAACTCAACTTCTTATTTTATAAGATTTGTCTAGATCTGAAAGGGCAAAATTGAGTTTCCCCATTGTTACAGTTTCACTATCTATTTCTTTCTTTAAATAATTTAACTTTTGTTTTTTTTCTTTTAGGAAATGTAGATACCTTTGGACATATATGTTTATTACTGACTTTACGTCATTATTATTTCATTATCTATATTGCCTTTTAGCATGCTGTATTTTCCCTACTTCTCTCTTTTAATTCGATCTATTTTTGGTTTTGCTTTGTCAGAGATCACGGTTGCTGCCCCTGCTTTTTATTTTTCATTTCAGCTATAGCATAATGGATTTTACTACTGCTTTTTATTTTAATTTTGTGTGTCTCACTTTCAAGCATGTTTTTTTTTTTTTTTCTAAATAATACATTGTGGATTCTGATTTCTGCTATGTGATTCTGTTTTACAGGTGAATTTATCCCATTTTCATTCACCATTATGATTACTAACTGTGCATGTCCCTTCTTCTTATATACTTCTGTTTATCCTTCCTTCTCTCTCTGTCTCTCTCTCTCTGTGTCTTCCTCTCTCTCTCTGCTGCCTCTTTGTCTGTCTCCCTCTCTCTTTCTTTCTCTTTCATTTTCTCTCTTCCACTCTCTCTCCCCTTCTCTATCTTACCTTTTTTCCAAACTTTTTCTTTTTTTAGAACATTAGAGCATAATCAATTCACACTCATGCCCTCTATGTCAACTCCTTTGAACTGTGATAATAATGATAAAGTTCTTAGAAATTACTTGTACCATCTTTCCGTGCAGTAATGTAAACAGTTTAACCTTATTGTGTCCCTTATGATTTCTCTTTCATTGTTATCTTTTTATGCTTCTCTTGAGCCCTGTATTTAAAAGTCAAATTTTCTATTCATCTCTGGTCTTTTTATCCAGAATGCTTGAAAGTCCTTTAGTTCATTAAATATTCATTTTTCCCCCTGAAGAATTTTACTCAGTTTTGCTGGGTAGGTTATTCTTTATTGTAATCCTAGGTCCTTTTCCTTTCAGAATATAAGCCCTCTGCTTCTTTCACAAGAAGCTGCTAAATCTTGTGTGATCCTGTTTATGGCTTCATAGTATTCAAATGGTTTCTTTATGACTAATTCAAATCTATTCACTTTGAACTGGGAGCTCGGGAATTTGGCTATAATATTCTTGGGAGTTTTCATTTTGGAATCTCAGGAAGTGATTGATGGATTCTTTCAATTTCTGTTTTACCCTCTGGCTAGGATATTGGGTCAATTTTCCTTTATAACTTGAAATAGGATAACTAGTTGTTTTCTCTGACATGGTTTTGAGGAAATGCAATAATTCTTAAAGTATTTCTCCTCAATCTAATTTTAAGTCAGTTTCACATTTTTTGCTCTTGACTTTGTTTGACTATTTCTTAATGTTTCATAGAGCCAGTACCTCCCATTTGTTCAATTCTAATTTTTAAGGAATAACATTTTTAAAGGACATTATAGGACTTATAAGGAATTCTATTTTCTATCTTTCCATTTAAGGAACAATATTGTCTTCAATGAACTTTAGTACCTTTTTCCATTTCATCAATTATGTTTTTATGAAATTAATAAGTACGATATAGATAGATAGATAGATAGATAGATAGATAGATAGATAGATAGATAAAGTAGTTCTTTTCTGGAGGCAAAGAATTGGAAATTGAGAGAATGCTTATTATTTGGGTAGTGGCTAAATAAATTGTTGTATATGACTATGATGGAATACTGTTGTGCTATAAGAAATGATAAATAGAATACTTTCAGAAAGACCTGGACAAAATTTCTATAAACTGATGCAAAGTGAAATATACTTTGTATAAAGTAAAAACAATATTGTTAAAATGATCAGCTATGAATTAAGTATTATCAGCAATATAATGATCCAAGATAAGTCTGAAGGACTTGTAATGAAAAATGTTATCCATACCCAGAGAAAGAACTGATGGTATCTAAATACAGATCAAAGCATACTTTTTTAAAACTTTATTTCTCTCGAGGGAATTTTTTGTTCTAAATTTTATTTCACAACATTACTATTATAGCAATTTTTTCATATGTATAACCTATATAAAATTACTTTCAGGCTTAAGGGGGAATGGGAATAGAAGAAGAATGTGAAACTCAAAGCTTTAAAAATGAATGTTAAAAATTGTTTTTACATATAACTGAACAAAAATTAGACACTAAATTAAAAAAATATTACAAAATTTTATTTATACCAAGAATTAGAACTGATTAAAGTTTAGAAAAGCCATGAACACCTTAGAACATATTAATAACAAATATAATAAAATCACATGATTATATTAACAGATGTAAAACAAGCTTTGGACATAATGCAAGAATGTATGATTTTAAAATGTACTAAAAAAGCATAACTCTAAATGTACTTTTCTGGGCTATGTTGAATTTTATCCATATCAAAATGTTTTCTGATAGAGAAATAGTTGAGGTCTTTCTAGTGAGATATTTGTTTTTGTCACTTTCTATTTTATTGAAGTTTTATTTTTATATAACATACATTTATGTATCACTCGCATTTAATGATAGGCCTCTCTTAATAAAGTTAAATATTTAAATAAAAACTAATAATACAGTGACCTTATGTGAAAGTACATGTAACATTTGATGTTTGTAGCAATCTGCCCCTTTTTCTACGTTTCTATTAAAAAAATTAGACATCTGTAATGGAAACGGGTAGAGGAGGGAATTTCCTCTAGCAAACATGCATAGTCAAGTTCATATTTTTCTCATTCCACAGTCTAAATCTAACAGTTTTCTATAATGGATAGCATATTTCATCACTGATCCACTGGAATCATAAATGGGCAATGTATTGATCATAGATCTTATACTTTTAAAAGTTTTATTTTTTTTACAATATCATTGTCTTTTTATAAATTGTTATGATGATTCTCATTTCATTCTTCCTAAGTTTATAAAATTCTAAAATTTATCAATTTTCATAACATTGATATCATGCTATATATTGTTCTTTTGAGATTTGCACATTTCACTTTGCATCTTTTCATGCCTTTCCATTTATTTCTTTTGAAAATGATCTTTTTTCATCATTTATTACAACAATAATAATTTACTGTAATCACATATCACAACTTATTTAGTCATTCTTCAATTAGTCGATATATTTTTAATTCCTATTTTTTGGAGTCCAACTCAAAAATAAAAAGTATGTCCATTCTCACACTTATTATTTGATATAAATCATGAAATTCTAGGTATTATTTTACAAACACAGATAAAAATTAGAAAGAAAACAGATAAAGAAATTGTTTAGGGGGAAAAAAGGTCAATTATGAAAAACAAATTTGAAAGTTATCATAATAGTTTATTTTTTAAAACCTAGGAATTGTATTAAAATAATTAAAATTTCATTAAAGTAGCAGGATATATTATATAACAACAAAATAATTACCTTTCATCAACAAATTTTAACAGTAGAGAAGAAAAAAAATTAAATTCCATTCAAAAGAGCTACAGTACATAAAATTATCTTGGAGTCCACCTACTAAGACAAACATAGGAATTATGTCAATACAATTATAAAATGCTATTTACAAAAGTAAATAAATCCTTAAAGAATTGGAAAGTGTTCAGTTTTTTCAATATGTAATCTGCACATATAAATGCACAGTTTTAGTGCTATGTCAATAAAACTATCATGTTGTTTCTTTATTAAATGGGACCAGTCTTTCTCAAATATTTTGATCTCAGGTCTCTCATATTCTAAAATTATTGAAGACCCTCATCCCCAAAGAAATTTTGTTTATATGGGCTATTTTTATTGATATTTATTTTAGTAGAATTTAAATCATCTTTGTATTAATTTTTTTTAATAGTACATCCTATGAAAAAGTATAGGATACTGTTAGTCATCCTCAGACTACAATTTGAAAACCATTGACCTAATCTAATAAAAATACTCTCTAGGAGCAATCATGAATATAAAGTGAAATATTTAACATAAAAGTGAGAGGTTATAATCACTAGCAGTACTAGATATTAAATTAGAATTTTTACAGAAATAATAAAAAGTTGAACAGCAAGTATCAACTCTACTTGATATTGTATCAAAACTTGGTTTTTAAAAATTGGTTAAAAATTGGTTTTAAAAAGTTAATTAATTGACCAGAATGAATCATATATAATAGCATAGTATTAGGTAAATCAGAAGGCATCAACTACTGGTAAGGTTCCTATTTGACCAAAAAAAACCCAAAAAGACAAAAAAACTGCCAAGTAAAATGGAAGACAGTACGACAGAAAATAGTTTAAAATCACTCTCTCTCTCTCTCTCTCTCTCTCTCTCTCTCTCTCTCTCTCTCTCTCTCTCTCTGTGATATCAACCAAAATACAGTCTAAATAGATAAATGATATAAACATAATGGGTCACATCATAAGCAGATTAGAGAAGAAATGAATGAATGGAATACCTCATGAAATGCTGAATTTGAAAGTCTTAGCAGAGGGTGACCACTTCTTTGGTATACCGGAATGAAGGTCCTTACATAAGTTGGATTAAATGAAAACACAGCTCCTTTAAAAAACCTTAAATATTGTAATTCTGTTGTATTTAACAATGCTAAAATTAAAAAGAACCTGTCCAATTAGTTAAATTTTAAAATTAAACAAATAGATAAATCTGTGGTTGTAAAAATAATGAATAAGTATCTACAAATAAAAATATTTGGAATTAGAAAGGAAATATTATATGGGGAAAATCAGCAATTTTCTTTAATAAATGGCTGATATCTGAGACATAAAGATTTATACAAATATATAAGAACAAAAATCATTCTTCAGATAAATTAATGTTCAAAGGGCATAAACAGTTTTCAAAGAAATAAATGCAACTTATCAGTAATTTTATGCAATCTCAGTTGTTTTTATTTACAATTATTTTTATCACTGATAATAAAAATAATTGTAAATCAAAACAATTGAGATTTAATCTTATACACAGGAAATTGCCAAAAATGACCAAAGTAAAGGTTGAATAAGCTGTGGAAGACCATTCATATTAATACATTGTTAGAGAGGTTGTGAATTAGTTCAGTCATTCTAGAAAGTATTTTGAAATTGTACTAAGGAAGTAGAGTACTTACTTCAATACTCCATAGCTAAGTATATAGCTCCAGAGAGGTCAACAATTGTATAATGCACTCACTGAAGATCCTTATTCCAACTCCTATTCTCACAAATGATTCTATCCTTGAGCATATCTCAAGGATAAATTGATAAAGGTTGCAGATGTCTTGATAAAGGTTGCAGAGATGCCCATGAGGAACCAGTAATGATTCTTTAGTGCTATCACCTCACTTACTAAACATTGTGCTTTCTTCACCACGTTTTTCAGTGGAAAATCAATTAGTCAGCCAGTCTTTAGAAAGAGGTATTTACTAAGTTAATACATTTAAGAAGTTTGTATAAAAAGTCATTGTCATGTTGGCCTTAAGTACTGTTTCAGAAGTACAAATAGTTTCCTGGGGAAAGTGAACAAAATAAGAAACAGGTAATTACTAGATTCTGGTTATTGGAATATTTTTCCTATTCATGGAATTCTCAAAAAATTGTCCTTAAGCATGATAAAGCTCTATCTTATCTGTCCTTGCTTTCCAAACCAGAGATTACTACAAGCCACTTCTATACCTGATAGATAATTCTGGGAAGACGAGAATTCCAATTCTTCTTGGTCCCATTAAATTGCATAAGATCCTTCTCCAAGAAGAAGTAGAGTCAACAAGCATTTATTAAGTACCTAATATGTGACAGGCATTAAGAATACAGAGTGACATTAAAACAAACAAACAAACAAAAAATGTTATTCTCCAGGAACTCATAGCCTAATGGGAAAGACAGTAGACATTTAAGATAAATTGGAGGTAACAACATAGGGAACACACACAGAGGGAACTGAGGCTTCAAAAGTGGTAATTTTTTTCATCAATAAATATGAAATTAGATAATTATCAAAATACTGAAAAAATATTCCACTCTACATTTGTTTTGCTACTGATGGTTCTATACATAGCTATTCTTATTAAGAGAGAGCTCATTTGAATATGATGTCAAGATTGCTATAAATTTGATTTGAATTCTACTACTTTTATTGTATTATATTTTTTTAATTTTTTTAAGCTTTTGGAGTGAGGAATCTGGATTTATATTTTTACAAAGAACTGCTGGTAAGGAAACTCCTACCAACACCAATAAACATGTTTTCTGTAACTCAGAGCATTAGAGAACTGAATGAGGCCATTAATCCTCCACCATCCTCCACCGTAGTGTTTAATATATGACATTATCTTTTAATCCAATAGTGCCCTCAATAGAATCTTTCTCTGCTTGGAAAGAACAAATATTTCTAGCTAAACTAGTTTTGGGGTCTTTTGACCTTCTTGGTATGGCAATTATTTAACTTTCCTTAAACATTTTCAGGAAGTAGCGTTAATTGGGGTCAACATTTTTCTTTTTGTTTGCTTGTTTGTTTTTCCACTGTCTATTTTCAGCATCTGCTGACCCATTGAATAGGTCATATTGAAGATGTTTCAAGTTTTTTAATTGTCTTCTCATTAATAAGGTTTCTTAGTAATTTGATGTTGTTTTGCCCTTTTCCCCTAGTAATCAATAGTCTGACTGCACATGATGGACTGATTTTGCATGACTTCTTCATCAATAATGAGTCATTTTCTGCCCATTAAGATATAGTCAATTTCACTTTTTGTGAGGTTGTTCAGTGCTTGACATATTCAATGCCTACCATCTCTCTGGATGTCTACTATCCATCTTCTGCTAGCAAAAATCCATATTTAATAAGCATGAGACTTTTGAGTAGCCAATAGACACTTGCTAACAAAAGAATAACATTAGAGAAAGTCTTGGGTTTGGGATGTTGACTCCAATATTAGATTTGTCACATATTACCTGTGAGACTTCAGGTAAATTGCTCCTGTTTCTGACTCTTGGTTTACTCTTCTGTATAGTAGGGGTGGGATAGGTGGTTTAACAATGTAATCTTTTAAATGCTTATTATAGTTAAAAGAACAATTAAGTCAGAAAGGCAGAAAATCTGCCTCTAGAAAATTATGTCTTTGCAACCTTGAACAATTCATTTAAATTTTATAGATTCAGGTTTTTCTTTCCAATTTAGGTCTGGAGGGCTTCTGGGGTAAATATTAGGTCCAAATAGACGAATTTATGCTAATAGCTTGAAATCCTATAATCTTCAATGGGAAAAAAGTCTGTTTCAGGTGGATGAAATTATTATACTGATAAATTAAATGAATATTGTTTAAATTACTCAATACCAAGTAATTAGAGTTTAATATAAAATTATATGCATTTCTGACATCATTTGCAGGCTCCTTGAAATTGGGGACTATCTTATGTATTCTTTTATAGTTCTGGGACTTGAATGATTCACTGAAAATAAATAATTCTTTAAAATTTAACTTTTGGTGAAATAATATACCATTATTAACTTCTACTTATTATGAACAGCATTGGGAATGTGCATATAAAAATGTAACAGTGCATATAAAAATGTAACAGGCCCTGACCTCAGGAAGACAGACCTCTAGTAGAGGGAAGCCATGGAAATGGAGAAGAGAGGTCCCTAGAGAAGGAGAAAAAGAGGAGTTAAAGGAAGGAGGCATAGGGAATTAAAGAGAAGGTGACTTAATCACCATTGTAACTGAACCCTTTTCAGAAGTAATTGTATTATTCATTTGATTACATTACCAAAGCAAGAAGCAGAATGTTGAGAAAAGGAAAAGTGTTAAATACAATGAGAATAACACAAATAAATAGCTAGATGAAAGTAAATCATTCTCTGGTGTGAAGTGATCCAGATAACAATCTATCTGAGTTTATACTTATTCATTCATTCTTTTGTCTAGAGATTTCAGTCTCTTGGCAGCAGTATCACCTAAGGACATGGTTTCTAGAGGCATTGCCTGGAGCAGTAGTGTCTAACTTAAAAAGAAACTAAACTATACATGAGGATCCCTGTTGGCTCTATATTGAATTAGAAAATCACTTATTATTATTATCTGTATTTTGTTCTATTTTTATTTATTTTTATTAAGTTAAATAAAAATTATTATTTTATTAAAATCCAATTAATTTTTATCTGATTCAGATGTACTCAAGAATATTGTGGGCCACACACAACTGAGTAGGTCCTGTGTTTTTATACTTTTTAACAAGATGCTTTTCTACATGGGGAGAAGCAGGATCCCTGAATGGAATGTGCAGCATTTTGGGGCAGTCCAGGAAGAGTGCCTTTGGACTCACTTGGTCACTCACCAAGCAAGACAGCTCAGCCCCAAGAACATGATTTCCAAAGTTAACTTAAAAGAGGAATAGAACTCAAAAATTCAGGATTTTAGTCTAGGCTTTTTCACTGCATTATAATAACACTCTACCTCTCAAACTCTCTGTTTATTCAACTATAAAATGGAGATGGAAATATATCTGTAATCCATATTCCAGGATTACTGAGAGGAAGGGAGTTTATTTGAAATAAAACACTATAGCTATGGGGGCTGGGATAAGGAATTCTGGAGGTAGAAATCTGCTCCCTTTTACACAAAAGACAATACAAAACAATGCCATGTTAGCATATTGTTCAGTTCTTCATAAAGAAAAATAGGAGCTCAGAGAATCTACAGATTTGCCTAAGATCTCACAAAAATGAGTGAAGATGTTTGAAATCAGGACCCAATTTGTAGAAACAGGTTATACAAATGTAAGTAAAGGGCCTGAAATTCAAGGAATGGGATTTCAGATACAGTAATAGGCAGAGGGACTTTCTGACAGTTCTCAAGTCATGCTGTGTAGTGGTACTTTATGCAAAACATTAACTCCTCCCTGCTAAGGGTAATGTAAGGCAGAAAAGAATTCAGAACTGAAGAGAATTTCAGATATCATCTGGTCAAAAAATCATTCCTTTTGAAAATAAAAAAATCTGGATCTCAGAGACTTGAGCTCTCACATCCAATGTCAGGATGATGTTAGATATGAAACTACACCCAAAAGGTCACAAACATAGTTCAAAGAAAATCTCTTCCATCAATAGTTCTCATCTTCTCTTTGAGCCCTTCTCTTCTATCCAAGAAAAACCCTTGAGTACCTTATGGAAAAGTGAAAAAAAAAGAAAAGAAAGCTTCTTCCCACTCTTAAGAGAAGTGACTCTTTCTGTCTCCCCTGTATGTACTCCTACAAGAGCAACATTCAGAAGTAGAAAGTCTCCATTTTTACTTAATTTCATAATAATTTTCTTTTTCTGCCTTGGCCAGAAAGAAGGAGCTCTTTTGGAAGCTGAGTATCACCACTGGAATACACTACCAGAATCAATTCTGTGTGTGTGTATCTCCTTTCCCAAGCTGTTTGTTTTTCATAATTTTCTTTCATCACTCTCATTTTACTTCCTGTCTTTTTCTTCTATCTCTCTTACTTGAATTTCAAAATCCTTTTTGAGTTTTTCCATGGTCTGAGACCAATTCATATTTTCCTTGGAGGCTTTGGATGCAGGAGCTTTGACTTTGTTATCTTCTTTTGAGTATATGTTTTGATCTTCTTGTCACCATAGTAACTTTTTATGGTCAGAAATTTCTTACTGTTGTTTGGTTATTTTCCAAGTTTATTATTTGACTTTTAACTCTTTGTTAAAGAGGGCTCTGTTTCCAAGGTAGAGGTCACAGTTTCCCAGGCTTCAGCTGTTTTCAGAGATATTTTTAGAGACCTGTAAGTTTTCAGTTTCTAAGATGGTCCGATCTAAAGGAGACCTGTTTATTTCTCTCCTGCTGATGCTCTAGTCTGTGAGAGATGATCAGCACTCTTTTTAAGCTCTAGAACTCTGAGGAGGGTCCCTTGGCAATCCCTGGCCTGTTGCTGTTCTTCCTCATTCTGGGACTGCCACAGAGAACTCTCACCCTGATCTAAGTATGGACAAAGAGACTCCTGCAATGATCTGATCAATTGTTTAACTCCCTTCTTTTCTGTGGCTTGAGAACTCTAGAAGAGTCACTCTACTGATGAATGGGTGGCCCCAAAGGCCTGCTTCTAGGTTTGTAGGGCCTGTGCTGGCCTGTATGTTCCACCCTAATCCAAGTGCTACAGACTTTTCCTGTAGACCTTTTAAATTGCCATGGGCTAGAAAACTATTTCACCCAGTCCTTTTGTGGATCCTACTGCTCCAAGAGTTTTTTAATGTTATCATTTAAATATATTTGGAAATATTTGGGGAGAACTCAGGGCTTTCCTCCATCATCTTGGCTCCATTTTAATTCTCTATTTCATTTTCTTTCAATTATTTCAGAATTAGTTTTTCTGTGAGCTTTCTCTCCTTCCCACTCCATTTTTTCATTTCTTTGGCAAAAGAGGCAGACTTTAAATCTCTTAGGAACAGACAATTCTCAGATGATGAAATTAAAGCCATCTATAGTCTTATGAAGAAATGATCCAAATCAATTTGGAACTATGCTCAAAGAGCTATAAAGCTGTGCCCTGGGGAAAAGTCTTGCTTTGACCCAGCAGTGCCATTAGTGGGTCTATATCCCAAGGAAATCATAAAGAAGGGAAAAGGAGGGAAAAGGACCCATCTGTGCAAAAATGTTTATAGCAGATCTCTTTGTGGTAACAAAGAATTGGAAAAGGAATATATGACCATAAATCGGGGAATGGCTGAACAAGTTCTGGAATGTGAAGATAAGGGAATATTATTGTTCTATAAAACATGATGAACAAGCTGATTTTAGAAAGTCCTGAAAAGATTTATACTAACTAATGCTAAGTGAAATAAGTAGAACCAAGAATAATATACTGTACACACTAATAGCAAGATTGTGTCATGCTCAACTATGACAAACTTGATTCTTCTCAGCAGGTCAGTGATCCAAAGCATTCCCAATAAACTTTGAATAGAAAACACCCTCTGTATTTAAAGGAAGAACTATGGAAACTGAATGTAAATCACCACATGCTATATTCACTTTTTTTTGTTTTGTTTTTTTCTTCTGTTGTGATTTTTCCCTTTTGTTCTGATTTTTTCTTCCAACATGATTCACAAATAAATATGTATTTAATTTTTTTTTAATATACATGTAAAAACAATAAAATACATATGTGAGGGGAAAAAGTTTAGATTCCTTCTTGGAAGCCTTGACAAAGTTCATCCAAAGCTTATTTTAAACTCTTGAGGCTATAATAATAATCTCCAATCTTATGGGAACTACCATCTTCAAGAGACTTTTCACACTTTCCATAATAGCAAGAATGAAAGAGATTTCTGAAAACAAATCTGTATATGGTACAAATTCTTTGTTAATTCAAAGAATTGAAATCAGAAGATTTTTCAAATCTTGCAAATGATTTTTGCAAATGAGCTAGTTCAAATCTTTCCTTTTACAACTGTGGATGATTTTACAAATGGGGAAAGAGAACCCTTAAGAGTAAATAAAAAATGAATTAATCAAGGTCACAGAGAAATGAAGCCATCCCTTATACCTTTTCTACAATCCAGTTTGCTAGAGATTTGGAAACATTTCAAGGCTTCAATTACACTATAATCAAATCAATAATAAAAGATGAATCAATAATAAACCTAAACTTATGTAGAGTATAAAACCTCTGTCTCTCTTCAGAGATCTTTTCCACATCATTAGCTGCCTGCTAACCCTCTTCACCTGCATGTTACTAGCATCACAAATACTATATGTCCAAATAGAAACATTTCATTTCCTTGGAAGACCATTCCTCCTTCAAGCTTCCTTGTTTCTCCTGAAGGTACCATCACAATTCCTGTATCAGGGTTTCGAGTTTCATAATTCTCTCTCTTCCACCTTCTTCATTTGCCTTCTATTAAATGATCATATCCCGATGATTCTACCTTCACATCACCCCGTCCATATCTTTCTCTTTCTTTCCAGTAATACAGGTCTATTTACATTCAGTTCATCATCTATTGTCAATTAGGTTATCTATAAAAACTTTTGAACCTGTTTCTGGTCTTTACCTTTCAAATGTACATAACTGACAGGAAGCTAATATAGCAAAGCGACATACTCCCACTTAAAAATACTATTGGTTCCCTATTGCCTATCTTTGTATCTCAGTGGCCTAAACAGTGGCCTTGTACAGAAGAAGTGCTTATTATTTATTGAAGGTAAATAATTTCAATATCAACATTATCAGGTGGACTTGGGTGGTGTGCGAAAACCAAATAAACAATATGGTGTAACAGATCTCATAATTATGGAGAAAATGCTGAATATGGAGACTATAAATTACAAGCCTAAAGACTGACATCCTCTCCTTGAAAGTTCACATTTTATATATATAAGGACACTTTGACCCAGAAAGACTAAGTAATTTATTTAGAGTTATATAAACATGTACTTTGGTGTAGAAACATGATTAGAACATAGGTCTCCTGTCCTAAATTTAGTTCACTTTCTACTTCTATTCACTTTTTCTTGTCTCTACTTTGTCTTTTACTCTTCCTGGTTTCAATACCATAAACATGATGTCCCTCAGAGGATAAGCTCATCACTTGTATTTGTTTATTTGTTGGAAGTAAACAATTAAGTGACTGACCCAGGATCACAAGCTAGTAAATGACTAAGGTCCAGAGCCATTGCTGTATTCACTGCAGCACTTGGATTCTAAACTCATCACCATGCTGCAAACTCAAGCCTTGACTGACCCCACCTTTCTTCCTTCCTCTCTGACTGAAAGGCTGGGGAAAGAAGGCAGATGTTGGACTCTATGCTACACTCTTTCTTCTGTTTCAACTCCACAAAACAAGGTCACCCCCGACTCCCCTCTCCTCTTCTGGGATGTTGTTTCTCCATTTAGATCATAAGCTCACTGTCTTTCTTTTTATTAATTGTATCTGCAGCACTTAGCAAAGAGACAGAGACAGAAAGAGAGCAAGAGAGAGAGAGAGAGAGAGAGAGAGAGAGAGAGAGAGAGAGAGAGAGAGAGAGAGAGAATAAAGAGAGGAAGAAAGAGAACAAAAACCCTAAGTTCTTTGCAAATGTAAAAATGTTAATATAAATTATGATAATGTAAACATTAGAATTAGTATGCCCTGCCTCAGATTCATTATTGTTGCTGCTTTTTAAAATAATATTTTATGTTACAGATTGGTAAAGGAATATGATCAGTTTGAATGTCCTGAATCATTTAATAATTTCCTTCCCTGTAGATCAGACCCCTGAAGGTACCTTTGAGTTAGTGGAAATGAATGTCTGTGCCTCTTCCTAGGCTAAGTTGTAGTTTATATTGCCTACTGGAAAATGGGTGCAGAAGAAAGATGGTGTACAACTGTTAATTTCCCATGAGTGTCATTTCCTGATATCATCCTTGGGCTTGTCTGAATGGTTTTCAGACATAATCATTTCAGTCCTGATAACAGTTCTCAAACAGTTTTCATTATGGTTAATTAAACTAGCCTATATGTCAAGTTGGTAATTTAAGAGGCATGTTTGACTGATTTTTAAAAAATCTATAGAGTAGGCAAAGTTCATTCTTCTTTTCTTTCTCCTCCTTATCTTTTCAGTTATCCAAATTCTGAGTCTTTGAGTCATCGCCGACATTTTTCTTCCCAAATAGCTGTATCTAACTAGTTGTTAAATTTATTGATCTTGAATTCACAAAACCTTTTATATCCATTTACTTCTTTCTATTCAACATCTCCCTAATTCAGGCTTCTATTAATTCCAGCCTGAACTATTGAAATAATCTGGTAATTGGTCTCCAAGACTTCAGTCTCTCCTAGTTAATATATCCTCCACACAGAAAAAAATTCCTAAAATAGATCTCAGACCTCATTATCTCTATTCTTATAGGAATAAGACACATGCACAAATATAAACATACATGCATATATGTGCACACAACATCGAAAACAAACCAACAAAATTACTGATTCCCTATTATCTCTACTAAGAAGTATAAAATCCTCAGCCTGGAATTTAAAGCACTCTGTAATCTGGGCTTTCCCTTTCATATACCACCAAGTTGACCATCTTCCCTTGTACCTTGATGTTGACAAACCAGGACTCTTACCCCAAGAGCCTTAGGAATAGCAAACATCAGACTTACTTCCTCTCCAGCACATACACCCATCATTAAGTAGAGAAATCATTATGAAGAGGAGGCCCATCACCACAATTAATTACTGGCTAATGCTATTAATATGGAAGAATAATTCCTTTGGGCAAGGTAGCATGATGACCAATGGTCCTATATATCCAGTCTTGCTTCTAACCACAATTATGATCCAGGGAAGCAATTCTTATGGAGAAAAGACTAGATAATCCCATCAACTTTCAGCCACCTGTCCTTTACAGGGTAGCCATTTACAGGCAGCTGAAGCAACAAGGAAGGAAGAAGAAAAAGGAGTCAGCATATGCAAGAGGGTTCCAGCAATGATCACTCTGACCCTGACCTTCTTCTCTCAGACCCTTTGGAGACAGCCCAAGGTCTTGCACTCTAGAACATCCTTTGAAACAGCAACACTTCTCGCCTTGTGCTCTCAGCCACCCTCCTGGGCAGCATTCTCTGTGAAGATTCAGTTAGGCAACTGCTCTGCAGGTAACAGTCACATCTCTTCAGTGCCTAGGAAAGTTCTTTCTATCAAAGTCATGGAAAATGTCAAATGATTCAGTATCAGAAAGTGATATGACTGCATCAAGGGAATGCCATTAAAAAAAAAAAAAGTTATTAGTATCTGTTTTTCAGTTACAGACCCAGGACCTGGGAATCATTCCATCTCATTCACAGTTGAAACACTCCATATTTGTTTTCCCCATTTAAATGTAAGTTCTTCAAGAATAGGGTCTATCTTATTTTTATATACAACCCTAGGACTTAGAACATTTTTAAAAAGAATATGTTTAATATATACTTCATTTATTGATTCACTTAAGTACTTAATTTATTGATTCACTTAAGTACTTAATAAAAGTTGACTGGAGCTGTTTTGTATTCTATATAATTCTGTCATCACTTCTTGACTTTGTTTCTAATACAACTGGAACAATACTTTCTCTTTATCTCTATCTTATAGTATTTCTAACATCTTTAAAAGCATAGTTCAGGTACTACCCTCTATATTATAAAGACTTTTTTCATCATCTCAGTCCCTAAGTCATTACCAGTCCTTCTGTCTTGTATGAATGACTACAGTCATCTGTAATCATTTATGTATGTGGAAGCCTTATGACTTCCAATAGAATGTAAGCTCTTTCAGAGCATTATTGTCTTTGTATTCCCATTAATATGCAGTGCCTTGCAATCCATATATATATATATATATATATATATATATATATATATATATATATATATATATATATATATATATATAGATAGATAGATAGATATAGATATATATAGATATATATAGATATATATATATGTCACAGTAGAATGTTTATATTAATAAAGAAATGGATAGGAGTTAGTATTCATACACTAGGCCTAGTCTGTGTAAACAAATGGTGATTGATAATGTAAAAGAATATTATTGAACACTAAGAAATGATGAAGAGGAAGTTGGACAAATATAGGAAAACCAATCAGCTGATGAAGATTTAAGTAAGTGGAATTAGGAAAGCAATATACATGGCTAAAACAATCTACATGGAAACAATAACAGGAAAGTTAATGAAAAGCAATACCATGACTAAGCTTGGTGGTAGAAAAATTATAAGAAAAGATACAAGAAATCCAACCTTTTGTTGGAAAGGTTGGAAATTATGGTAGTAGAATAGATGATATAATGTCACACACAGCTGATATATGAGTTAATTTTGTTAAACATTTTGAAAAATTATATTTTTTTATTAAGGAAAGAAAGCATACTGGATGGGGAAGGGAAAGAAGTAGTCATAAAGATAATGTGATTTAAAAAAAAAGATACTATTAGAACTGAAAAGGGAAAGACATTGTGGTAAAGTGAAAGAGCTGCCCTCAGAGTTATAAGGGCCTAGGTCAAAGTCTCAGAGAAGTATGAAGAACAGGCATGTCACAGCTTCACTGTGTCGGTAAAATTTTTTGTGGCTGTTGTTGAAGCAATCAGGGTTAAGTGACTTATCCAGAGTCACACAGCTAGTAAGTGCCGGAGTCCAAATTTGAACTCAGGTCTGCCTGACTCCAGGGCTGGTACTATACCCACTGCTACCCTTTTAACTCTAATGCTAGGTGACTTCTTGTTGTCCTTCATTCTCAAAGAGGATCAAAGTGCCTAGAATAATGTTAGGGTCAAGTTCGTGTGAATAAATGTGGCTAATCAACCAATATGAGCTCAGAATGGTCCACCACGGGCCAGACACAGGTCAGTCTCTACAAACATTTGGGATGTCTTCTCTAACTTTGCATCGGAAATTACTATAGTGATAAGGAATACACATTCAGAAAATGATAACAAGTCTAAATTCCTATATCCAAATCCTCCAAAAAAATAAGAATTGGGCTATGGAAAAAATCAAAAGGGATTTTGAAAACCAGGTAAGAGAGATAAAAAGGAAAATTGGGAAGATAAATGAAAGTAATATGAAAGAACATAGAAAATGAGAAGGATCCTTAAAAAGCCATATGGGAAAACAGGTATAAAAGCTTATTAAAGTAATTCTTTAAAAATTAGAATTAAACAAATGGAAGCTAATGATTTCATGAGAAATCAAGATACAATAAAACAAATCCAAAAGATTGAAAGAAAAAAAAAAAAGAAGTGAAGTATCTCATTGAAAAACACTGACATAGAAAACAGATACAGGAGAAATGATTTCAAAATTATTATTCGACCTGAAAGCTGTGTTCACAAAAGATCATAGAAATCATCTTTCAAGAAATTATCAAGGGAAACTGTTCTGATATTCTAGAACCAGAGGTAAAATATGAATTGAAAGAATCCACCTCCTTAAAGAGATCTCAGGATGAAACTTCCAGGAATATTGTAGTCAAATTCAGGAACTCCCAGGTAAAAAAGACAATATTCCAATTATGCAGAAAGAAACAATTCAAGTATAGTGTAGCCACAGTCAGGGTAACACAAAATTTAGCAGCTTCTATATTAAAAGATCAGAGAGCATGTAATATAATATTCCAGAGAGCAATGGAGTTATTATAACCAAAAATCACCTATAAAGTAAAACTGAGAATAATCCTTCAGGGGAAAAGGTGGATATTCAATGAAATCTAGAATTTTCCAATATTTCTGATGAAAAGATAAAAACTGAATAGAGAATTTGATTTTCAAATACAAGACTCAGGAGAAACATAAGGAGATAATCAGAAAAATTAAGTCATAAGGGACTTTAAAAGGCTTATCTACATGGGAAGATGATACTTGTAACTAGTAAGAACTTCCTTATTATTATGGTGATTAGAAGGGGTTTACATAGACAAAGGGAACAGGTGTTTGTTGAATATGAAAGGATATCTAAAAAATAAAATCAAATCGATGAGTGAGAGAGAAATGTACTGGGAGAAAGAGAAAGGGAGAAGTGGAACAGTATAAATTACTTGTCATAAATGAGACAAGAAGGGGGCAGCAAGATGGTGCAGTGGATAGAGTACTGATCCCAGAGTCAGGAAAAACAGACTTCAAATCTGGCCTCCAACACTTAATACCCTTGGTAAGTCATTCAACCCCAATTGCCTTGGAAAAAAAACAAAAAAAAACCAAAGAGACAAGAAAAAGCTTTTAACAATGGAGGGGAAGTGAAGTAAGAGAAGGGGAGTGAATAAACCTTACTCTCTTCAGAATTGGCTCTAAAAGGGAACAACACATACACATTCAATATGGGTATAGAAATCTATCTTATCCTCAGAAAAGTAGAGGATAAGAGATAAGAAAAGGGGAGATAGGGATGATAAAAGAAAGGGCACTATGGGAAAAGGGCTGGGCAGAAGCAAATCGTTTTTGAGGAAGGACAGAGTGAAAGAAAAGAGAGAATAGAATAAACGGAGAGAAATACAGTTAGCAATAGTAATTATGAAAATAATTTTGAAGCAAGTTTCTTTGAAAAAGGCTTCATTTCTGAAATGTATAGGAAATGGAGTCAAACTAATAAAAAAAATGAGAGTCATTCCTAATTCATAAATGATCAATATATATGATCTATGCCCAAAGAGTTATAAAATCATGCACATCATTTGATCTAAGAAAAGAACCTGTATGCATAAAAATAGTTATAGCAGATCTTTTCTCAGGACAGACATCATTTCTTATAGCACAATAGTATTCCATAATAAGAAATGATGAGCAGGATGCCATCAGAAAAACCTGGAAAGTCCTCCATGAGCTCAAGCAAAGTAAAATGTACTGTGCACATAATAATAGCAAAATTGTGGCATGATCAGCTGTGAATAATTTTGCTATGCTCAGCAATACAATGATCCAACATACTTTGAAGGATTTATGATTAAAAAAAAATGCTATCCATATCGATAGAAGGAACTGATTGAGTTTGAATACAGACTGAAGCATATTTTTTCTTAATTTTTTTTTCTTTAGGGTTTTTTTTTTTTTTTTTGAGGGGATGATCTATGTTTTCTTTTGCAACATGAATCTTATGAAAATGTTTTGCAGAACTTCACATGGGTCTTCTCAATGGGGGTGAGGATGAAAGAGGAGAATCTGGAATTCAAAATTTTAAAAACAAATGTAAAACATGTTTTACATGTAATTTGGAAAATAAAAATATATATATTTTAAATAATTGTAAGGACATTCAAGACACAAAGAAAAATGGTTCAAAGAACATTGCTTCAAGGTGTGTGTTCAATGCTTTTGTAAACAAAATCTGTAAAATCCATTTCATTTTTAGAATTCCTTGCATTTTCTTACATTATACTTTAAATTTTGTCTTAGAGGCACAAAATAGATTCAGTAGATAGAAGTTACAAAGGGGCAGATTGAAATTTGAAATAAGGGGGCAAATGTCCTAAGAATTAGAACTTACCCAAAAAACGGGATGAGAACTTTGGTAGTATATTTTTCTTCTCCCCAAAAGGCCAAATGACCAGTTGTTTCAATTGTTGGAGAACAGATTTTTGTTTAGATAAGTGCTGAATGAAATGGTCATGAGATGGTCCAATTATTCAGTGGAAGACTAAAGTTCCTATGAAGCCATGTCATTCTCTTTAGTCACCACCATTGAAGTGCTAGATCTGATTCACATTGCACAGTGGAACAAGTCTTAAATTTTCAGTGTAAGTATTTACACCTTGGAAATCAACAAAAGCTACATACATATCAGGGCTTGATATATTGCTTCATTGATTGTCTAGACTTAATAAAGTCACTAATAAAAAAAACAAACAAATAAAAAACAAAACAAAACAAAACAAAAAAACAAACAAAAAAAAAAAACCAATAATGCAGAATGAACTTTAAAATGTGTTGTATTTAGATTTTTTCCCCCCAAAAGCCAGTCATTAAATATTTACTAGCACTCACCTGGTCACCAACCCCTATTTCTTAGTTATCAGGATAACATGTGATACTGTCCTCAGAATCTTGGTTGAGGGCATTAAAGGAACTCAGCAAATTCTATGTGCTAGAATTTTAAGGGAAAACTTTCCTTCTGGGTAATTGGACTCTAACTATTTAAAACTTAGACTTGGAGAATGGGAAGCTTTTGTGTAAACAAGGAATGAAAAGGAACATAATAGGTTCCTATAATCAAAATCTGACACTAACTTTAGAATGTCCTATTCTATTGTGAAGAGTTGTTTAAGAGAAAGAAAGGGTGGAGTGTGGATAAAAGAAATGTGATTAATTAGGAAGTATTAAGCCTCTTGCAAAAATAGTTATGTCAAAAATAAGATTAAAGAATGTGTCCTTGGAAAAAGATAATACATTTAGATTAGTACAAGCAGATGACATGCACTCTGTCGAATAATTAAAGGGAACTCATTAATGAAATTACAGAACTATTTAAAGTTACTGGGGGGGGGGGGATTATAATAAAGCTAGACAAGGCCAAAAAAAGAAAAGAAAAAAAATTAATATGATACCGACCTTCCCCTACTATTCCTTCCACATGCAATTTGTTCCACATTCCTCTGCAAGCTCCCAAATTAAAAAATAAAAGCATCATATTAGATAATCTCTCTAGTCTCCAATCCTATTATTCTATGTTTAGAGATGATGGTAACTACTTTCCTTGAATGATATCTTCTCATAATTCTCTTAATGATATGCTATAGAGATGCCATTCATGAATTTATCACAGGTTTAACCTATAGAAAGCTTAAGAGGAAAATTAATAGCTTTTATACATATTCCAAGGAATAAAATATGGAAAAAAGTATGATCTGTTCTGTTCCAAAGGGTTAAAGTAGGAGCAATGGGTACAAGTCACTGAGAATCAGATGCCTATTTAATATTGGAAAGAGTTTTCTAAGATCCTGGATGGTCCCAAGATGGGGACATTGGAGGCATTCAAATAATCAAACAATTATTCAAGATTGTAGTAAGTGCCTACTATATTGTACTAGCTGGGGATATAAAGACAAACAAACAATTTCTACTTTCAAAAAGCTTTATATTCTAATTACAGAGGCAATAAATACAAATTTAAGTAAAAATGGAATAAACTATCAGAAAAGACTGGATAATTTCCTGTCAAAGTGTTATGGACAGAGTCTCAGTTTTAAATAGAATTGGACTATATATGTATAATAATTGCTGCTCTTAAGGAGCTTACATTCTGTTAAATAACTAGGAACATATAAGTACAGTTGATGACCAGAGAAAAGACTTATTATCTGGAAAAATTCCAAAATGATTGTGTCTAGAATAACAGACCAACCCATTAAAAATCCCATAATACCAGTGTAGCAGAAACTCTGTGTGTGTGTGTGTGTGTGTGTGTGTGTGTGTGTGTGTGTGTGTATGTCTTTGGGCAAAATAATCTTGATATAAATCCTAGTACATTTTTGATATGGAGATAATAGGATATCTTACCTCACATGTTTTTTGTCCTATATTCTGTTATGAAAACAGGAATTAGTTGGGAGCACCAATGCCAGTCTCAGCAAGGACCAGAAGACTTACTGTACGGAGATTAAAAATGCAAGGCTCATCCCAAATATAATCCAAATCATGCATGCTGGAAATCAAAGGCAGATGTAGACAATGCACCTTGAAGGGAAAGCAAAAACACAATTTACTATCCAAATAAAGAGATTCAGTCTTCTATGATAAAGGCATGAAAAACCTTAACCATGGCAAAAGGCAAAAGACATTGCTATACTGAGTTCAATGCAGATCATTTCAATTCAATCCAGTCTTTATTAAGTGTCTGCCATGTGCAAGACAGTACAAAAGCCAGCATGACATATGTGATCTGAATTCCAAAGCCCATTGGTACAGGGGTCTCTCCTCATTGATAGCGATCAATATCCCAGACCTAGAGAGAGTCAGACTCCTCAGGTTTTTGGATCTTTGTGCTTTGCAGGCACTTAGGCATTTCTGATTTCTAGCTAGAGAGAAAATGGATGATGGATGCTAACCTCCCTTCCAAGTCCTGAAGGATAAATAACTCTCCTGAATAAGCCAGTGTGAGAGGAGTTAGCATTTCCCACCATAGACCATTCTCCAGCTTGTTTTTTTTAAATCTATGGCAAATGTCCCCTAGAGTGAGATCTGTAGTACATTGGGCCCAGTTACCTTGTCCCCAACAGGAAAGCTTCTCTACGTACTATATTCTGGTATTCGTGCTCTGATTTCTCTTTTGCCATCAAGTTAGATAAATGGAATTTCTTTGTTATCTATTTTGTGTGTTCATTGTGGAACTGGTATTTGGTAGGAAGGAAGCCAAGCTTGGCTACTGAGCTTGATCCTCCTTTCCTCATTAACGAATAGTAATCAGAAGTTCACCTTGAACATGAAAACCACCTCTCCTGTATGCATAATATTTATGGAAGCAGACAGACATATTTCTGCCCAGGACTGCCTCTCTTTTAGTCACAGGGTGACTAAGCTTCTGGCCTCAAATTCCTCCTTCCCCTTCTGGCAGAAATTAGAATATCCCTTGGAGAAAGGTGGGAGAGAGCAGATGCTAGAGATATCTATTCTGCCTTCCTTAGAGTCACTCACCAAACCCCCTTGTTATATATTGGGAATAGACTTTATAATTCTGTGTTATAATTTTGCTTAAGCACTAAAGCTCCCATTTGTTAGCAAATGAACTATAAAGTTTATAGAAATTAATACTTTTCTTTTCAAACTGCTAATCCTTCCATCTTCCAACCTTATGGAAACCTATGTTTTGAGGACTTGTTCTTAATTGCATGCTCAGAACACCATTTCAGAAGGGATCTGAGCTTAGTTGTATTTCTCTCATCTCTCAGCTCTCTGTACATTCTCTCAACCACCTTTTCCTTTGTATACATTTCTATCAATTCTCTCCCCCCACACACATACTTTCTAGATTTTTTTGGGCTATTTTCTCCATCAGGATATAGTATCTTTGAGGATATAAGCTGCCTTTTTTGATGTTTTCATCTCCAGGAATAGACTGTTTTCAGTACATAAAAACACTTAAAATGTTCTGTCTTTAAAGCAGGGAGAATGATGAAGATCAAGCAACTGGTAGAATGCTAATGGTGAAGAGGTAGGAAAAATCTGAAGAGTTAAGAGTGGTAATGGTGGATTGGACGGGTATGGCCTGGTGGCCTTATGAAATGGTGGTACAGGCCAGGACTCAGCAATCAGGAAACTGGACGGAAGAGGTCAGGAGCATGCCATTGGAGAGAGGGCTAGTCTGGTCATCAAAGGGAGATTTAAATTCTGTCTCAAACATGCTGGTGTTGTGATCTTGAGTAAGACACTAAACCTTTCAGTGTTCCCAGGGAATTCTCTACTATCAATTATAAAGGGGTTTTGGCAGAGGTCCCAAACATGGCAGCCTTACATCTGGCATGCCAAGGATCTCTGTCCATTAGAATACTATTTCTGGTGCCCTTTTATCACTATTTTTTACTAATTAGACTTTAACTTTACTTCCAAAGCCCAAAATAAACCTCTTTTATCAATCTAAAAAAAAGTATAAAGGGGTTTCTCGTCTTAATAGAGGGAGCTTCTTAATGAATGATTCAATTTCTCCATTGCTATTATTTGTTTTTTGTTTTTTTTTTTTTGCTTTGTTTTGTTTTTTACAAAAGAGGAAAGCATCATAGCAGCAGAGGAGAATAGCAATAGAGACAGAGGGGGTGGGTAGGAAGAGGAGCAAGTATGGTTATGTAAGCACTTACATATGATGGGATCTAGCTAAGAAGATATAAAGATGAGTTTGACTGAATGGATGAATAGAGGAATAGATGGGTGAAATATGAGAAGATTAAAATGAATTATGAATGAGATATTTTCTTTATGTCACTGGTCTAGGCTTTAAGCATGCAAATAAAAAGCTGGATAGTATTGGTGAGTTGGTTGGATGGAAAGTTCCACAGGTAGTTAGGCTACCAAAATTAAAATTACAGTGTCAGTGCCCTACAGGATATTAAGTCCCACAAAAGGGTAAGAGCAGTTTACAAGAGTGTGGCAGGATAAATGGGCCCTGCTGGTGCTCCTCCATCTCATTAGAAAGAATGGAGTAGTTGACTCAATCTCATTCAAACCCTTTTTACAAACCATCCAAAGAAGGGGAAAAGTAAAGGAGCAGAATGTCCTCAGTGGGGACATTCTCTCTGTCTAACTTCCCCACTTGTTTCTGAATCAATTCAAGTGAGGGGGAGGAAAACCCAGAGTGTTGCAGAGCCCAATATCATCCAATCAGCTCAATTAGGGATTGTTCAAGGTGAAGTAGTTCTGTAAAGGTTACCTAAGTTAATGCCTTTCAAACATTTGTAAAATGCCAGAGCCCAAGGTTCTGTGCACAACCAAGAAGATAGAAAGACAATAAAGAAATTGTCTCTGCCCTGTGTTGGGGAGAGAGAGTGAAAAGAAGGGGATTCTACTTGCAATCCAGACATGGAAAAAACATGTAAAATATATCTCCTGTGCATAAAAAAGAGGAAAAGAACCTCTTAAACTGGGAGGATAAATATCTAAGAAGTCTCCAAGATGAATGTAGCACCTCAGTTGTAATTTGAAGGATTCTCTCCTTCCTTCTCTGTCTCTCTGAGTGTGTCTGTCTTTCTCTTTCTTTCTCTGTCTCTCTCTCCCCCTCCTTTCTTCCCTCTCTCTGTCTCTCTTTCTCTCTGTAGCTATCTCTCTCTCTTTCTGTCTCTGTCTCTGTCTCTTTTCCTTCCTCTTCTATCTTTCTTTCTCTCTGTCTCTTTCTCTCTCTCCCTTTCTCTGTCTTTCTATCTGTCTCTCTCTGTCTCTGTCTCGGTCTTGTCTCTCTCTCTCACACACAAGCATGCACACACAAGATTAAGAATTATTATTATTATTATATTAGAATTCATCTTTTTTTCCAATTCAAAATTAGGAATCTAAGGTACAGAAAATGGGACTGACTTGCTCAATAACACATTGTTAATTAGTGACAGGGCTATACTATAATTAGGCAACCTTCATATGTTTAGAAGCATTAAGAATCAGGAAATTTTTTAAAGATTGTTTTACACTTAACCCTTTAATTTTCTACCTATCCATTTGTCATATCCCATCTTTACTGAACTTTTTCAATGAAAAATATGCATTAACTGATTTCCTTAATTATACCACAAAATGCTTTGTCATCTCATCTTAGTATAGTCTCATTTCTCAAAGATCATGTTCCCTAACACAATTTTAGACATAACAATTTCTGGAAAGTCTACACTATTCCTTAATTAGCTATAGCTTTTTCTCTTCATTTTTCTTGTTAAGGTCTGATTTTAAACCTTCTCTATATTCAACTTTATTAGCAATGCCATTCATTTCACATTCCTTCTCATTGCTTGGCTGAATTATTTTCAGTCCAATCTTTCTCTTTTCACACGTAAGGTTTTAAAACCCTTTTCTAGTGATAGTGTGACATAATGGGACAAGTATTAAAAGGGGAAATGGAGACTTGAGTTATAGCATTAACACAATAATACTTAATGGTGATCTTGAGAAGGTCATTTTATATATCCAATCCTCATATCTGTAAAATATCTTCTCTGATTTGTAAAGTAGATAAACTAATTTCTGTGGGATACATTATCATAAGAGTCAAATAAGATAATATGTGTAAAATATATATTTAATAACCAAGAGCCCTATGTGAATGAGTTATGTTTAGTAACTCTGTACTTCTGGCCACCTAGCTGCCTCAAAGGTGTCATTATCACCAGGTATTCTCCTCTCAGGTACTGAGTAGCTGACACTGGGCTCATTACAGAAACCAGTATGAGCTTGACTGAAGATTTCTTGGAATACCAGACCCTGAATGACTCACTCTCCTGACTTCTTGAAATTTAGAAGTCCAACTTCTTCCCTTAAAATGAAAGAACAAAGATTAAGGCAAAGGCTAAAGGTCCTTTTTCATGCTGGACTCAGATGATGAGGGTCCAAGATTTTCCTTTATAAGCACTATTTCTCCTCTTCCACTGGAAGATCAATTAAAGAAGGAAGCCAGATGAAGAGACCAAACCTAGTCAAGAAGGATGAGACATTTTTTTTGAATCCTTTCATTCCCCTCCTCCTGTAAGTTCTTAGTAAATGACTAATAGGTGAGGAAATCACTAGGCTTCAGAGCTCTCCACATCTTTATGGCTCCTCTTTGAAGAAATGTTGCATTCTGATAATCATAAATGAGTAACAAGATGCCATCTCCAGGGGATAACTGAGCAGGAAATTTAATGATTTGCAAAATATTCTCCTCCACCATTAAAAATGGGTTGATTCAATTGGATAAGATGCCAATAAGTTTCATTAGCCAAGAGTCCATTGAATTTTTACTGTTTCTGCATTAAGCCAAGGCAAGGCTAATATCACACATTTGTGATTTTCTGTAAGTTGCTGGGAAATGAGACAGCATTTGCATGGGATGGCCATTTGGCTTAATGCCAAGCAATGTTACAGCAAGAGCTCCATCAGAATTTCTTTCTGAAACCATATTTTCTATGCCGACTATCTGGCAGTTTCTGATCGCTCCAGGCTGATCACTGGCAACTGAGCTGTTAGACCAGATGGTATTTATTTATTTATTTTGTGAAGGGGAGAAAGATGGAGGGGAGGGAGGGGGGGGGCTTAAAAACATCCTCACATGATGTTAAATTGGTAAGTCCATTTTTAGTTATGGAGCAAAAAAATAAAAGAGAAAAGAAATTGATTTTAAGCAGTTCCAGATGTTGCAAATGTTTCTTTTTTCTTTCCTTCTTTTTTTTCTTTCTTTTTTTTATCTAGATAAGCCACAGCTAAAAGAGGAGCATTAAATCAGAAAGAAAAAATAAAATAAAAGGGAAAGTTATCAATGTAACATCCAGTTACATTCAGTTCTTAGAAATGGGGCATAGAGTGAATACTGACATGGATTTTTAAAATAAAATATTATTCAAGGTATCTGTACTGGAATAATCACTTTTATCCTGTGCTATATGAATGAAACAAAATTTCCTCAGTTGCTTGATGCTCCATAGTATTGAAACTTAATCACCAAAACTTTACTGTACACAGTCAACTGGAAGATTCCATTATATTTTATGATTTTTTTTGAGGGTGCCATTTTCATTTCTTTTGTAACAAATGAATGGTCACTGAACTCAGTTCTCATGAGTCTGGGCATAGTACTATTTATACTTACATAATTCCTCCATGGTAAAGGCTGGAGAACTTGCTTCTGGCAGGGTTGTGACAGTATTTAATGAAATCGCTTTAAAGAGTCTTTGGAGCATAAATGGACATTCTGTAACTGGTTCTAGTCCACTAACCATGTGGTGAAGGAACTTGTTGACTGACTGTGGCTACAGAACTGGAACTGGTAAGAAAAAGAAGGGAGGAAATATTCAAAAGGTCATAGTCGGCCTAACCCTTCTTGACAAGATTTGGATGTTTCTCTTCAAATCACTTAAGTGATCTTTGTGAAGGCCATAACAAAAATAACTGATTAGGAGTGAATGTCAATGCTGAATAAGGAAATAATAAAAGAAGCACCTAAGGACCATACTAAATTCTAGGTATCCCTCCCAAGTGATTTGAATCCTAAAAAACTAGTAGGGAGCCACTGTCCATGATCTTTGAAAGAATTTGAAGAATGGTAAAGCTACTAAAAAACTTAAGGAGGGTAATAGATAAGAGTCTCCTTTCTAAAATATATAAAAAATGGTGTCAAATTTAGAAGAATATAAATCATTCCCCAATTGATATATGGTCAAAAGATATCAACAGAAATTTTCAGATGAAGAAATTAATGCCATCTATAGTCATATGAAATAAATGCTCTAAATCACTACTGATTAGAGAAATGTAAATTAAAATAATTCAGAGGTATCAGTACACACCTTTCAGATTGGCTTAAGATGACAGGAAAAGAAAATGATAAATGTTGGAGGTGATGTGGGAAAACAGGGACACTGATGCATTGTTGGTAAAGTTGTGAAATGACCCAACCATTCTGGAGAGCAATCTGGAACTATGCCCATTAGGCCATAAATTGATTCTACCCTTTGACCCGGCATTGCTATTACTCAGTCTATAACCCAAGAAAATTTTAAAGGAGAGGAAAAAAATCCTATAAAAAAGCTGTTTGGAGCAGCTCTTTTTGGTAGCAAAGAATTAGAAAATGAGTAGATGTTCATCAACTAGAGAATGGCTGAATAATTATAGTATATGGAAATAATAGTGGATATATTGCATTGTAAAAAATGATGAACAAGCTGATTTTAGAAAGGCCTAGAAAGATTTACATGAACTGATGCTGGACGAAACAAGCAGAACAAGGGATACATTGCACACAATAACAGCAAGAATGTGCAATAGTCAACTTGGTTCTTCTTAGTGATCAGTGATCCAAAACAATCCTAATACACTTTGGATGGAAGAAAAAGAAAAGAACTATGGAGATTGAATGTAAATGAACACATGCTATGTTTACTTCTTTTTTCTTTTTTTTTCTTTTTTTTACTCTCTCATGCAATGTGCATTAAAAATAAATACATTTTTAAAAAGAAGGGCAATAGACTTGATTTACCAAAATGGGAAGAAGATGGAAGCTATAAGCTGTAGATCAGTGAGGCTAGCTTTGATTTCTGGTAAAATCCTAACCAAATTATTAAAAAAAAAAAGGTCAGTGAATATTTAGCAAAAGAAGTTGTAATCAGAGACACCCACTTGGCTTCAACAAGAGCATGGGATAGCACTATGACTTCATTTCATTTTCCTGCAGAATTACTAAGTTAGAAGATCAAGGCAATCACATAGATAAAATCCACTTAGATTTTAGCAAAGTGTTTGACAAAGTCTTTCATGCAATTCTTGTAGATAAAGGGACATTTGGGCATTAAGCTAACACACTTAGCTGGATCTGGAACTAGTTGAATAAGCATAAGGAAAGAAGAGTCATTAATAATTCAAAATCAACTTCTGAGGGATTCCCTAGTACAATATGCCAGGTTCTGTGCTTGGCCCTATGCTATTCAAAATGCTTGCCAGTTATATGAATAAAGGCATAGATTGTAGACTTTTGGAATTTGGGGGATGAAACAATTTAAGTAGTATCTAATATATTGAATGACAGAGCTAAGTGTGAAAAAAGATTTTGACAGGAATAGATGCTGGGCCAAATCTTCTAATAAGAAATACTGATAAATGTTAGGTTCTTACTAAGTGCTAATGAGATAATGAGATATTAGGTTTTTACTAAGTGCTAAGTCGGTACTTAACAATTGTCTAGTTCTGGCCTTTCCTGGGAGTTTGACTTGTGAATTCCTGGGAAAGAGCTTGCATGCTTAGGAGGAGCAAGTTCATTGGTTGAAGTACTTCTTCCCAGAAGCCTTTGCATTATCCCACGCCCATTCTCTGGGAGGATAAAGAGGGCAGCTTTGGAGGAAAAAGTCAGTCTCTGCTCTATACCAGACTTGAGGCAGCTCTCTGCAGGAAGGGAAATCACTTCTCTGCATGAGAGTTAACTGTAACTGTCTGGAGACAGCGGTTCTCTACAGGAAAAAGAATCTGTCCGAGAGATTTGAGTTGACATAGCAGATCTCCTCCCAGAGAGCGATCGGCAGCTTCTGGAGACAACAGCACATTATAATTGGCGCCCAACGTGGGGCAAGGACTTTTGCTTATCTTGACAAGGACTTATTCTGAGCCCTTCAGAGGAGATAGACTGGGCCATCACAGATAAACACAAAGTCTTACATTTGGGTCTAAAATATGAAATTTATCATTTAAAGGGGAAAGTGATGTGATTAGTTTCAGGGAATGGAGCTTTATGGGGCAGAAAGTCCAATATGAGTCTGTTCTTTTGTTTGTTTTTTTTTGTTTTGTTTTGTTTTGTTTTGGTAGCCAAAAAAGTTCATGTGAGAGCCACAGTATGCAGGACTAGGGAGGTCATTATTTCACTACATTTAGCCATTGACAAATAGTATCCAGAGGACCTAATGACAGATGTTAATAAATAGAGGAGTATCTAAAAGAAGAAAAACTGGGTAACTTGGTTCTATGCAGTCCTCTTATTTAAGGAAAATTTAATCTATAATTGATAAATTAAAAACACTCTGAGCTACCTGTTCATCTTCCTTAGTTTCCATGATGTACAGCTACCTTCTACCTCAGTTATTCAGAGATGTCACAAACAACTTTTGTTCCTCTGATATTTGAAAACTTGAAATTCCCCTTCCTTGACCTAATTCCTGATCATCCCTCTTACTCACTGATCCTAAATTTTCTGCTCCTATTAATATCTTCATCCTTCTCTGTACCATAAATGACAATAGGATTAGGGATTCAAAGGCAAAAGGTAATATATAGTGGAACAGGTCAGACGGAGAAAACTGAGCCCGCAAGAGAGAAAATGGATTAACAGAAAAGAAGAACTACTGATCAAAATCTCTCCCCATGGGATAAAGACCATTGTGAGAATTTGGCTGATGTTTCATAATATATATACCTCTTAGAGAAGCAAGAGAAATATATAATTTGAAGTGAATTAAATAATCAAACTGATTCCATTATATGACTGATAGAATGGAACTCAAGACCCTAATCAATCTGGTCATGGAAGCTGTGATATTATATTTCAGTGCATTGAGAACCACTCTTTAATTAAGACAAGGCAGCTACTTCTTTTCAATACTGTTCTTCATGTAAATCAGAGTAACTACTTTGAAAGATCCATATGACATAATCCCATGTCTTTATCTACTGCCTCCAAGTGGCAACTCATTGGTTCTCTTCCTCCCTTTTCAGAAGAAATTTCCCTTTATTACAATAGATCATTATCTAGAATATGGCATTGCAGCATTGGTCAACTCTGCCACCATAGCAGTCAACAACAAAATTCCACCTTCCTTCTGTGCCTGCCTATAAAATGAAATAGTTTAATTTGCGAGGCAGACTGCTTTTGCTTATTGAAACTCTTCAGGGAAAGCTTCTCTGACTACTTGTGATATATATGAAAGAAAGGATTCTTTTTCAAGAATGCTATAGACTAGATACATACTGAAGTATATTTTAGTCATAAAATTCTATGAATTCTAACTTTGACACAGGCATTTTACAGCCATATCCATCTCATTTAATCTTTCAGCTGTCTAATTTCTTCATCTTTTACATGGGAAAAATAATATTTAAGTACTTTCCCCACAGTTTTGGTATAAAGATAATGCTATGTAAATCTTAAAGGCTTACAAAATTATAAATTAATATTGTTATTTTCTTTTGTTATTCCATTTTATCTATTAATAAAGCCAATCAATTGTAGATTAGTGTTGAGGAAGCATTCTTCCTCACACTCAATCATAATCACTTTGTGCTTCCAAGTATGAGATTTAATTACTTCAGGATTAGAATAATTTAAGTTAAGAATATTATAAGTATTCATGGAATTAAGCAATCCCCATTTACAACCAGCTGACAGCAGTGGGTTAATGATTTATATTTCTTTAAAGAAAAGAAACTCCAGAGATACTTCATATAGCCATTGTCATGGCCAGAATAAGTATTTTTAGCTTCTGAGATCTGTATGTTGTTATATCATACTTCCATTCACAAATGTGAGTACTGGAGTGATTTTGTAGAAAGCCAAACCCCATTTAGAAGACTTTGACTTAGATCTCTGCAATGTACTTTGTGACCCTGAGCCAGTCACATAACCTCCCATTCTCCCCTGGAGAATTCTTTTAGACAGTAAGTTGCATAACAAATGTAGTTTGTCAATGAAAGAACAACGTTCCTTAATACAGATCTGGCTCCAAGCCCATATACAAAAAGTGTGAGGGGTAATAAGTATAATATTACCACTGGGAACCTATTATATGGAAAGCATTTTTAAATAAATAAGGAATCTAAACTATACAACATCTTTAATGAAATCACATTTTAGTTTCTATGGAGGAAAGTCACTGACAAGCTAGAGAAGATCCAAGAAGAATGAACAGGATGATGAAGATACTGGATGTTATACCATAACGGAACTAATAGAATATAAATTCCTTCAGGAACTGGGGCTCAAGAAGATTTGATTTCAAATCCACTTTCAGACATTTACTAGTTTTATCTTCCTAGGCAAGTTATTTACCTTCTTCTACGTCAGTTTTCTCATCTGTAAAATGGGGTGATTATAAAACCTGTCTCCCAGGTTTGCTGTAAAATGAACTTAGATGATATTCATATTGTACTTTGCAAACCTTAAAACACTATACAAATGCTACTGATTATTATTGTTATTGTCGTTGATATTGTTAGCTTTTGTTATCAGAATATTGTTCTCTAGCACCTAGGACAGTGACTTAATAAGTACTTAATAAATGTTTGTTGATGATCTCTTGATTGAAGGGACTGGACATGTTTATCCTGCAGAAAACTTAAGGGGCCATAATGCATAATAAATACCTTTAAATAAATATTTAGTTATCATTGGAAAAAAGAAATACACTTATTCTGCTTCATCCCACAAGACAGAATGGAGAACAATAGGAAGCAGTTAAAAGTAAAGCAAATGTCACAGTGACATGTAAAGGGAAGGGAAAGGAATACACACTCATTACTGCCCACTATGTGCCAGACACTATATTTACAAAGGTCTCAGCTGACCCTCATAGGAGATCCGTGACACTGATCCATTTGACATTATTTTGATTTCCATTTTTACCTTTGAGAAAACTTGGGTAAACAGAGACTAAGTGACTTGCCCAGGAAGGGAAGAATTTCCTAACAACTAGAGACGTATGAAAAATAGAATGGTCAGTTTCATAAGAAAATAATTTCCCCATCATTGGCAAAACCAAAAACATTCAGTGGATTATTATTTGTTCATAATATTTTCAATAGGGATGTAAATTAGTTGGAGAGAGTATGGGGCAGTGGACAAATGGTCTCATTTGGAGTTAGAGAATGAAAATCTGAGTTATCTCTTAATTTAACTTTATGATTTTATGCAAGTTACTATCGGGCAAGTCACTTAATTTTTCTGGGCATTCCAACTCTGAAATTCCATTATTATTATTATTATTATTATTATTATTATTATTATTATTATTATTATTATTATTATTACCTATCATCCATTAGTATTTATATCTCATTTCTCAGTAACTCACTATTTGTCAGGGTACTAAGGAACACTTCATTTGTGCCCTATCTTAATGAAGCTCCTCAATGAAACAGAAAAATCATAGGCATAAAATTAGAGGGAAAATGTTGGCATTTATGAAAACTCTGAACTATAAAATATTTTTCAAGAGATGTAATTCATGATTTTCATCTAGCTATGGGAACTCAAGCTCTAAGAAAGTATTATAGAGATATAAATGAATAAGAATTATTTATAATTGTCAATCATTTTAATAGTAAAATACTTTGAAATTAATTTAAAATATGTTCTCTTAAGTAAATTAAATGTTTCTTCTGAAGTCTTATTCAGACTTTTGTTTAATAATTTCATCCCTTTTCTGTATGGAGCTCAGTTTCCTTTTGTGAAACAAAGACACTGGAAAAGATAAACTTTAAATTCTCTTTCAGCTCTGACATTCCATTCTTAGATTAAAATATATCAATAGATCATCACAGTCATATAATGGAAAGAACACCAATCTTAGAGTTAGAAGATTTCATTTAAAATCCTGGTTTGGAAATTTCTAAGTTGTGAGATCCTGAATAAATCACAATATCTAGATCTTGTAGAAACTTAAGAGGTCAGCTGCTCCTTACTCCTCATTTTACAGAGGAGAAAACTGAGGCTGAGAGTCCTTAAGTGCCTTCCTTACACTGTCAGGTGGATAGTAAGAGCTCTCAATCAAACGTCACCTATCTGACTCCAAATGTGGCACTCTTTCTTGGTCATTTACCTGCTCTGATGCTCAGATAAATCATTAGCAAAAGGATGGAGACAATCTTTTATCAACCACATCATAGTGCTGTTGTGCTTTGCAAACTTCAAAACACTAATAACAAGATTATTAATATAATGAGGAGGCAGCTCCACAAATTGTTTTAACACTAGTGAGGGTGGCCCAGACAATTCTCAGGGAGAGTGGTTCATGGCTGTTGAACAAACATGAATGAAATGTGCTCAAGGTTGATTCAGCAAAATTACATCATATTTAAAATGATTCAGGAGGTGGGATAATCAACAGTGTCAAAAATGGCATTCAGATCAAGCCAAACTAAAATACTCAAACTGTCAGAGTCAGATGGCATTAAGAAATCATTAAAAAAGCATGTCAGGGAAGAGTCACCTCTGCCTCCAAGTGATGAAAAAGCAACTTACAGTTACTGGGTGAGATAATATTGCTTCTAGTGAAACTCAGGCTGCCAATGGTGTCAAAGCTCTGACCAGAAAAGCCACACTTAATTACATGGACGGGGGCCAAGCAAAACATTTCCTTGGGCTGACTCTCACAGGTCTCCACAAAGTAAAAATGATAGAGTCTTTGGTTTCAAATTGTAAATTGATAAAAAAATAAAAATAAATTTAAAAGGTGTCACTGACATGCCTGAGGATGCCGATGAGGGAAGGAACTCCTCATGATAATTATAGTAAGCTAAGGTTTGTATTACTGCTTTAGGACTTGCATAAAGCTTTACATACATTAGCATCTTTTCTTACTATTAACCTATCTTTATAAGGGGATGTGAGCATGATATCATGATTTTTTTTTTTTTTTTGCAAGTGGGGAAACCAAGGCCCAAGGATGTTAAGTAATTTATCCATTATTAGATTGTAAGCTTCTGGAGGGTTGGGACTGTCTATTTGTATAGTGAGTATTCAAGATATATTGCAAACCAACTGTGAGAGTGGGAAAGAAACTATATTTTCCCCTTAATAGATAAGCAACGAAAAGTGGAGGGTTTGGAGTTGAAGAGAAATGACTTCATTTTCAACATGTTAGCTCTTCAGGCGAAAGGAAACATTATGATTTCATTTCCTCCTTGTCAATATAGATAAAAACATAGGTATAACTAATTTATATCTGTGAGTGTTACTTAAAACTAGGAAAGATTTATTCACTTTGACATGATCTTAAATTTGGTAAAGATCAAAGGAAGTAATCCATTATATTATATCACCTTTCAAGAAAGAATAAAATTTAAAATACAGCTTAAGGTCTCCAAAGAATCTATTGTTTAATTCTTATTTTATAGGTAAATTAAGTTTTATCTCAGAGACAAAAGAAGGGAGGAAAGAAATAGGAATAGGTAAGACAGGTCTAAATAACTAAAAGGAAAAAGAAAGTTTGCCTGAGATTACTCATGGCAGGCAGCTAGATGGCTTAGTGTATAAAGTTCCAGACCTGGAGTCAGGAGGACTCATCTTCCTGAATTAAAATCTGGCCTCAGACTCTACCTGTGTCACCCTAGGTAAGTCATTATATCCTATATGCCTCAGTTCCCCATTCATTAACTGGGGAAAATCACCTTAGACTCTTTGCCAACCTCAAATGTGTCCATGAAAAAAGGAGGACATGATTGAAAAAATGACTGAATAGTAACACAGTTATTCAGTCCACTGGCTGTAAATAAGATACCATATCTTTGACCTCTTCTCTCCAGTCCAGTCCTTTTCCATAATACCAACAAGTGCAAACAGCACTGTGTATACACATTACTGTTGGGTTCTGCACATGACATAAAGGATGATTATAAATAGAAAGAAGGACAAGGTTCAGACCTTGGGACATGATTGAAGACATTCTTCCTTCCTCATAGCCTATCATCATATTTGTTTTATGTCTCTTCAAATAATTTCTTTGACATTACCACAAAAATGGTCTTGGGAACACTTGGAAATTTGCCTTTCTGTGGGCAAAACCCATTATAAAACTTGCCTTGCCCTCTTGGAGATGCCATGATGATACTGAGGTTCCTGCTGATGCTTTCTGCCTCTTCCAGATAAGATATTACCTAGAATACTGATAACAGAATTTTTGTGTCTTGGGTGTTCCTGCTTTTAATGTTGTAAATTTTGGGCAAACAAATTAATGTTGCTCTTGAAAGAAAAGTTACAGAAGTGTGGGATCTTAAAATCCTCAAATCAGTTCTCAGAAGCATTTTGTTTTCCCCTCTCAAGTTCATTTTTCATTCAACGTAATTTTTTTTAGTCCTTATCTTTCTGGGACCCTTTGCTACTTTTGAAATTATTGAATGTGCTCTGCTCTTGGATATTTTTTTTATAATAGTTATCCCATCCACATGATGAGGCTAAAGAATGTAGCACCTCCATGATCTGGAAAGTCCACATAAAATGTTTTGACCCTCCTTTTGTATCAGAGAAGTCTGATTTTTTTATGGGGTGTTTACAGAATCTTATATAAAATTTGGGTTAATTTTATACAATACTATACATCTATTTCATGCATTTGAGAGTTTCTGAGCTATTTTTCTGTATTGCCTGTTGGTCTCCTATGGCCATTGTGGCTCCTGCAAAGTTTCCTAAAAATTTCCATCTAATTTCTTATGCTGACCTGCAATATATTGAAACTACAATAAGGAAAGTCACAATGTGAGAAGGATAATTGTACCCTGTTATTTCAGGATACTATTTTCTTCTGGTTTTCCCCATAACTGTTTAATCACTTGTTCTCAGTCTCCTTTGCTGGTTCTTCACTCATTGTACATACCTGTAAATTCCTAAGTGTGTATGTGTGTGTATGTGTGTGTGTGCATGAGTATGTGTGTCTGTGTATATGTCTGTGTCTGTGTGTGTTCTCTTAGGTCTCTTTTTCTTGTTTCTTTACTCACAGGTCAAGCCCTAGTGTAGCATTTATACAGGGTGAAGGAAAGACTAGTGCTTCTGTGTGAGGACTACTGAGCCCTTTTTAGGGCTGTTTTCCACCTCTGGTGTTCACCTGGCACTTAACTTTCACCCGTGTAACCCAGAAAGTACATGAACAATGGCCATATCACTGTAAAACAATTTTGTTAAATGGGCTACACCACCTTTAGGGTAAATGACCTCATTCAAATCTCCCTCATTAAAATGTAATTTATGCACTGGTCAAAAGACATCATCTATTTTATCATTTTTACCTACATCAAGGTCCTATACACTTGTAATGGGCAAGTGACAAAGTATCACAGTCCTGCACAGTTGTTTTTTTTTATATTTATACCTTTAATATTATAAATCAGTTCCTCACTCTCCATTATCCCATATATTTAATCAGTTGCTAAATCTTTCCATTTCTACTCCCACAAATTCTCTTTCATCCTACCCCTTTCTCTTTGCACACAACTAACATCTTAGTTTAAGTTGTCATCACTTTTCAACTAGATTATGAAAATGATATCTTCATTGGAGTCTTTGTCCCTAGTTTCTCTCCATTTCATTCCCCAATTAAATAAACCTTTATTATTAGGATTCTAGTATGTGCCAAGTTCCTCAGAATCTTTACTAAATTATTTTTTTCCAGCCCTATTGTTTATTATTCTATGGCATTCTATAATACAACCAAACTGGCTTTTTCTCTTATTTTTGTCACACACACTCCAACCCCAACCTGTGCCTTTGCCTTTGACTGTCAGTTATAGAAGGTACTCCTTCCTCAACTCCACTTCATAGTTTCCCTCTTCTTTTAACATGCAATTCAAATACTCTTTTTCTATGAAAATTGTCCTGGTCCTCTCAAATGCTAGTACCTACTTTTCAAACTGCTTTACAGTTTGCTAATTTATATATATTTTTTCTCTACATGTTTAAGTAGTTAGGTACCTATTAATTCTACTCTTATAATTAAGATCCTTATGGGATCCCTTTTTTGTGCTTATGTTCCCAGTACCTACCTCAAAGTTCCTGAAAAAGGCATATAAAAATGCTTATTGATTGAAAAATTGCTTGTTGATTGGAACATAAAATAATGTATAGCTCCTGGCTTTATAGTTTAACACTCTCCAAAATGTAGGCACCTTTTGTGCATTTATGATTACACGAGCAAAAATTTTTAAATGTTATCACATCATCACCTAAAACATTATTAGAGCTGAAATAGAATCTGGAAAAATATCATTTAACAACAAGCTATTAATATTCAAGTTAAGCAAAGGAAAAGGCCATGCATTCTTTATAAACTGAGGCAGACAGAATTTTTCAGAGGAACATGAATTCTAGCATGACAGATGACCAATGATTAGTACCTTTCCATTTTTATCCCTATTTGTGTATTGGAAAAAGAATAATTAGACATGACATTTTTCCTCCATCCAAATTAGTTTTCAGAATATGACTACAACTTGAAAATGGAGATCAAAGAAAATGATTCTACACTTAACAATTCTCTAAGTGGAATTGCAGAACAATAGTGTAAACAACCAGAATAAAGAAAAGAAGAAGGAGGAGAAAAGGAAAAGAGACATTTACATAGTACATTAAGATTTGCAAGTCATACTGCAAATATTATTATTGTGAGGACTGCATCTGCAAGCAGAAAAAAAAATGAGACTAACAAAGGGCCTACATTAAACCCCTGAAGATTTAGTGTGCTAGAATTAGGTGTGGGGTAGATTTGCAACAAGGACCAAAGAGCAGAAAAAAATATCCTCCTAGGAAAACACTGAAGAAAAATGTGTTTTGGAAAGCACTTGGAAGAGAATTTTTCTTTTTTAATAATGTTGTCTAATTGTCAAATAAATCTCAACTCTGCATCTAATTCAACAAGACTTAGTTATTTGTTGCAACCAAAACAAACTAATGTTAAGATAATCAATTCAATTTCAATTCAAAAAAATTTATTAAGTAGCTTCTATGTGGCAGTCACTGTGATAAGCAGTGGGGATAAAAAGGAGAAGAAAGTAAAGAAGACTCCTATCCTCAAAGAGCTTATATTAGTCTGGTGGGTTGCAATCTGTACACAGATAAATAAATACAAAACATATGCAAATAAAGAGAAGTATTTGGTTAGATACTTAAATAAGCTAACATTGGGTTGAATCTTGAAGGAGGCTAGAAATGTGAAAGTCCCAAGTGAAAGAGCTTGAAAGAGCTATGACTAGATCTGATTTCAAATTCAGTTCTCTTCGTGGTTTGACAATTCTTGGGAGGTTTTTTTTTTTTTTTTTTCTTCTGACTAAATGTCCTAGAAAAAGCAAATTTCTCTTGTATTTTTATCCATTTGACAAATTGCTTTCTCATGACCTCCTCACTAAGAAGGGATATTAATTGTGCCTTTTTATTCTGAACCTTTGAAGGTGATCCCTCATCTGATAACAGCTATAGAACAATATCATAATTCCTTAGAGGGACTTCCAATCCATTTCAATAGCTATTTATTAAGCACCAACAGTGTGCCAGGAATTGTGTTAAACAGACAATCCCTGCCCTCAAACTATAGCCAGAGACAAAACACAAAGAGGGGCTGAGGGTGGATAGGGAAGAGAGGCACCCAGTGCAGATACACCTTAATGCTCCTAAAATATGAAGTTACTCAAGGAGGCAAATGCAAAGAAGGCAGAAACTGAGAAATCAAATGGCAGGTGATTGTCAGTCTGAGGAAAGACTAATGGCCAGATCTCTGGATGCTGGGTCCAATCCTCTCTCTTCAATGCTTCTGAAGCCCCTAACTAGCTGTGAGGCTTGAGTTCACCTCCCTGTCCTCTGGCTTCCTCAACTATAAAGTGAGGGGTTTTGACCAGATGATCTCTGAGAGGCCTTCATGCTCCGATGATCTATGACTCAAGGGAGTTTGTAAACAAGGAAAGGTAACTGGGCCAAGCCCCCTCCCTTCCACTGGAAGGCTGAACTCCCAAGCCTTTGCTTTTGGAATATGCTGAGCCAAATGACTTTAAAGTAGTTCACAGCTGAATTTTTCTGAATTAGGAAAACCAGAAAGGCAAGATTTTAAAAGCATAATTGATACTTACAGCCTTCCTCAGAGGAAGAGAGGAGAAGAAAGAAGTGAGAAGATCATCAGATTACAGAACATATTGCATGTTCCAAGAGACTTTGGGGTGCTTATTGTTGGGAAGGGGGCCAGTGACAACACTGAAAAACTTGTCTATAAATTGGATTTAAGTGAGGCACTTTTTTCTCCAAGAGTCATTAGAGTCTACTGGAAAGAAACTGGTGATGACCTGTGATACCGGATCACCCTGCTGTCTGGGATATCTGATTGAGTCCTAAACTCTGCTCAAAGCTCCCTTCAACTGCCTTTATGGCCAGTGGAACAGACTGCCTTCATCTTCCCATTCTGCTGAAGGATAATGCATGGGGTAGACCCCCCTTAACAAGTTTGAGGCCTGTGGGTTACCCTTAACCTCCATCTGTGAAGATGGTTTTATCAGACTGGGACCTCAACACATTCTAGAGCTCACAGATGAGAGGTGGGTGACAGGTGCACACTAAAGATGGATGAGCAGCCCAGAAAAGGGCTCAGCAAGCCCTTATAGCAGAGATGCTCTTCCTCCCTGAGCACTCCTGTCAGAGCTAGAAATCACTTTAGAAATCATCTTATACAAACCTCTGTAAGGAAAATGCTATCTAGCAATGAGAAAGTTTGGGCAGAGAACTAAGGCAAAAACACAGAGTTCTTAGAAGAGAAAGAATTTCAAGAGAGTATTTGATCAAACTCTATTCTTTTCATAGAATTCTCATTTTGTTTTATTTTTTGAATAATAGCTTTTTATTTTCTAAATATATGCAAAGATAGTCT